>NC_030809.1:51396251-51699281 GCF_001704415.2 Capra hircus | reverse complement strand
TTTTAATGAAAGGATAATCTCTTTACAGAATTTTGTTGTTTTCTGTCAGACATCACCAAAATCAGCCATAGATACATCCATATACCCTACCTCCAAACCTCCCTACCATTTCCCTCCCCATTCCACCCTTCTAGATTGTCACAGGGCCCCTATTTGAGTCCCCTGATCCATACAGTAAATTCCCATTGGCTGTCTGTTTTACATATGGTATTGTAAGTTTCCATGTTACTCTCTCCATACCTCTTGCCTTCTCCCTCCTCTCTTCCCCTCCATGACCATAGGTCTGTTCTCTATGTCTGTTTCTCCATTGCTGCCCTGCAAATAAATTCATCACTGCCATCTTTCTAGATTCCATATATATGTATCAGTATATGATATTTATATTTCTCTTTCTGACTTACTTCACTCTGTATGATAGGCTCTAGGTTCATCCACCTAACTTGAACTAACTCAAATGCATTCTTTTTTATGGCCAAGTAATATTCCATCGTAAGTATGTACCACAGCTTCTTTATTCAGTCATCTGTCAGTGGACATCTAAGTTGCTTCCATGTTCTAGCTATTGTAAATAGCGCTGCAATTTTCCTTTTAATTTTTATTTTATACCAGAACATAGTTGATTAACAATTTTGTGTTAGCAAAGTGATTCCGTTATACATATACATGTATCTATTCTTTTTCAAATTCTTTTCCCATATAGGTTATCACAGAATATTGAGCAGCATTCCCTATATTGTGTAGTAGGTCCCTATTGGTCATCTGTTTTAAATATAGCACTGTGTGCTTGTCAATCCCACAGTCCAAATCTATTCCTCCCTCCACCCTTTCCCCTCCCATAACCATAAATTTGTTTTCTAAGTGTGTAAGACTGTTTCTGTTTGCAAATAAGTCCATTTGTATCTTTTTTTTAGATGCCACATGTAAGTGATATTATATGACATTTGTCTTTCGCTGTCTGACTTACTTCACTTACTATGATAATCTCCAGGTGCCATTTGATTTCTTGATACTTGGATAGATTCCAAGTGTTTTGACTTTGAATACCTGGTTGCTTTCTGGTCCTGATTACTCTGTTATTCCGAAGTATTGTTTTTTAAGTCCCTCAGAATTTGGTGTTATATTCTAATCCTTTTAATGGTTCTCATATTTTTATTAAAATTCATCGTCTCGTATTTGATCTGCCTCCATATAAGTGAGCTATTTAAATCGTTCAATTTGGTATGCCTCTTTCAGCTACTGTTGAATGGTTTGTAATAATTTTGTTTTGCTGCTCATTTCAGGGAGTTTGAAATGTATCAAGCTGTAGTGACCAAACTTTTGGGGTCTTTTGAATAGTGATGGGTTGACAGGAAGTATGAATGAATGAATAAAGATGCTTTCATCTTTAAGGAACATAAGACCTGTCAAAAGGCATTTAAACAATAAGGGAAATTATGACTTCACATAAGAATTCTAGAGACAGGACAAAATTTGAATATAGTAAAAGGTTCAACAAAGTTGAATAATTCAGTGATTTAACAATAACATCACTTTGCCCAGATGTTTTCCATCTTTCCATTTTCCAAATTCAGTGTGTTGTTTGTCCTTGTGAGCAGATTATTGCTAGATTTCCCATGCAGATAAAAAGTCTTGAGGCAGAAAGAGGAAATTTCTACTTCCACATGTCTCACTGGAAGGAAAAACCTATCTCAGAGGCCCTTTTGGCTTATTGACCAGAATTATGTCACATACCTATTCCAAAACATATTGGTAAATGAAATGGAATATCACATTGACTTAAGTCAGCAGTGTTTTATGAAACCCGAGGGCCCAGTGATTCTTTCAGGAAGTTCACAAGGTTAAAATTGGTTTCCCTAATAAATGCTAAGATGTTTCCTGCCTTTTTCACTCCACTGAGAGTGAAAAACAGCAATGGTGGCTAATACTCCCAGTTGCTTAGCACAGATCAGTGCCTGTGATATCAAAATGTACTAGTAGTCACTGTATTCTTTACTGCCAGGCTCTCACATAAAGTTTGTTGTTTTCTGGTCCATACTGAAGTGCTTTTGTTATTTCAGTCTTATATTGTATGATTTAAGTTGTGAGCTAAAATGGCTGCTTTTTTCATGGAACGCTTAAAAAAAAAAAAACCTAAAAGACTGACAAAGTATGGTTATTCAGACATAGGTGTTTTGCTGACATTTTTCTTGAAAATGAACAAAGTGAGCCTGTAACTTCAAGGAAAAGAACTAACTGACAATATTTGTTGCAAATGATAAACTTCAAGCTTTCAGGTGAAAATTATGATGCTAAATAACTCATATCCACCACTGTAGACTTGACAGCTTCCCAGTACTTAAATATATTTTCTAATGATATTGATGGTAGTATTAACAGAAATGATTTTTTGATATGGTGTGATGAAATATGTCAGCATTTGAAAGATCTTCATAACTCATAAATCAGTATTTTCCCAATGATCAATGCATGTTATAAAATTACTCATGGGTGATTCAAAGACCAAAACAGACTAGAAGATTTAAGGGTAACTGAGCATAAAATTTTATTAATCTTTTTCAGATTCTGTGTTGTAAATAACCTTTGAGGAACAACCATTTTTTGAGTTTGGGTATAGTATCAAAGAATATCCAAGATTATCTGAAGAGGCTATTAAAATACTTTTTTCAACTATTTATTTGTATGAAGCTGGATTTTCTTACTGCACTTCAACCAAACAACAGAGTGAATACAGAAGCAGATATGAGAATCTACTTTTCCTATAATCCAGATTTCTCAATTTTTTATCTTGAAAAAATATATTTTCCCCAAAATGTCAGTTATATTAATATATAACAGGTTTATTATTTTTATTTTATAATTAATATCTTTAAGGTTTTTTACTTTTAGTTTCTAAACTGGTAGATATTGATAGATGTGACTCATGTAAACAAATGTACGTTGTAATCTTCAGTACTTTAAAGAGTATAAAAAGTTACTGAAACCCCAAAATTTGAAAACCACCCAGTTTAGTCCAGGGTTTTACCATTTGGGCCCTGGTAGATGATTTTATGTTATCTCAATAAAATCTGGATTCTATTGACTGGATGGTTAATGGCTTCATTAGAAATCAGTGATCTGGCTACACTTAAGCTGAAGGAGAATTTTTCCAGTGCCATCCACAAACTATGACTTGTCTTTGGGAAATGTTGGCAAAAGGTTCTCAGGTCTCAGGGATAGGGACCTCATACTGCAATGCTCCTGGACTGCCAGATTCTAGGGGAACTCTCTTCAAAAGCTGCACACAGAAAATAGAGATGGTTAGTTGCCTTTCATGTCCATTGGGGATCAGCCTGAGTCTCTGGTCTGACTCTCAAAAGCAATGGTGTTCTTTGGTTCCAAGCTGGGGATGTTTCTTTCTTTCCCAGGGAACATAAAACAATAATATCTCATATCACTGTCTCATAACAGGACTGGCGATCTCAGCTGTCCATGGACTCACCTCTAGGTTCTGCAAGTCAGCCAAGGCTATTTTGATTGCTAAATTGGTAATTATCTGGGAAGATCAATGCAGTAGAAATAGAAAGTAAAAGTGAAGTCGCTCAGTCGTGTCTGACTCTGCAACTTCATGGACTGTACCTGCCAGACTCCTCCATCTATGGGATTTTCCAGGCAAGATTACTGGAGTGGGTTGCCATTTCCTTCTCCAAGGGATCATCTCAACCCAGGGATCGAACCTGGATCTCCTGCATTACAGGCAGACTCTTTACCATCTGAGTCACAAGGGGGCTTATTATCTAGGAAGATCAATGCAGTAGAAACAGAACTAAACAATATTCATATGAAGTTGGAGAGGAAATTATGGTAAAGAAAACAGTCACAGATATATGCAAGGATCCTGTTACATGACCTGTTTATTGTTTAGTTGCTCAGTCATGTCAGACTGTTACCTGCCAGGCTCCTTGTCCATGTATTTTCCAGGCAAAAATACTGAAATGGGTTGCCATTTCCTTCTCCATATTACATGACTGGACAATTATAATTCTCTTAATTATGATTGAGAACAAAATAGGAGTCACAGAATTAAGGTTTAAAACAAGGGCTGCTTCTTTGAAAATACTTATATTGATATCCCTGAAAGTCAGTAGGTAGATATGTCTGTTAGGTAGGTGAAGTATGGTTTGGCTTGTTAACAGTTTATTTATTTATATTTGATTTTATTTTTGGTTGCTCTGAGTCTTTCATTGTTGCGTGCTAGCTTTCTCTAGTTGCAGACAGCTGGGGCTACTGTCTAGTTGTGGTGCATGGGTTTCTCATTGATTGGCTTCTCTTGTTTCAGAGTACAGGCTCTAGGTGCATGGGGTTTCAGTAGTTGCAACATGTGGGCTCAGTAGTTGCGGCACACAAGCTTAGTTGCTCCGTGGTATGTGGGATCTTGCCAGACCAGGGACCAAACATGTGTCCCCTGCATTGACCTGTGGATTCTTATCCACTGTGCCACCAGCGATGTCCTGGTCTGACTTGTGAAGGAGAGATTAGGCTTGGAATACAGATCTTGGAATGTTCATCATGAAAGTCATAGTTGAAGTTGTTGGATCTGATAAGATTTCTTTCCCCCTGAGAGCTAAAGTGATAAGACAAGGCAGTCAAAGGTAGAAATGTAGGAAATGTCAGGAAATGGGAAGAATAATCCACTATTATAGACTGGAAAAGAGTGCTATTCAGGAAGAGAATAAAGATAAGTATTAGTGAAGAGGCTAAAGAAGAGAGAATTTACACAAGGTGATTATCCTACAGTACAGGATGATTACAAAAAGGCAATATTTGGCAGGTAACAAATAGATGATGACCTATAAAACATTTGTTTTGAATACTTTTAGATACATAGAAAAGTAGTAGATACTACAGGGAGTTCTTACATAGCCAACATCTAGCTTTTTCTATTAACATCTTACTTTGGTATGATGATTTATTTGCTGCAACTGATGAACCAGAATTGATGCACTATTATTAACTAAAGTCCATAGTTTATTCAGATTTCCTTAGGTTTTACCCAGTGTCATTTTTTTTGTCATTGCTGTTGTTTCAGAATCCCTACCAGGTTATCACATTATAGTCATCATATCTTCTTAGGTTCCTCTTGGTTTTGACAGTTTCTCAGATTTTCCATGTTTTTGATGATAACAGTTTCCAGGAATATTGGCTAGGTATTTTGTAGAATGGTTCTATGTTTCTCTCATGATTTTGGCTGGGGTTATGGAGTTTTTAGGAAGGAAGATCACAGAGGGAATGTGTTATATTATTTATTTATTTATTGGTTGCCCTGTGTGGCGTGTGAGATCTTAGTTCCCTAGCCCAGAAATTGAACCCACATCCCCTGCCTTGAAGTCTTAACTACTGGACCATTTGCAAAGTCCTGGGAAAGTGCCATTTTAATCACATTCTTTCAAAGGTACATACTATCAGGATGATTTATCAGTGTTGGTGTTTTTGATCACCTGGCTGTGTTAGTGTTTGTTAGATTTTCCCCCTATGAAGTTACTCTCCCAGCTTCTCTTCATACTGTCCTCTTTAAAATGAAGTCATTATGCATAACCCACAACTAAGATGAGGAGACCCCCTTCTTGAAAACAGAGGATCATATAAATAATTTGCAATTATTTTACATGAGATATTTGTTTATTCTCCCTCATTTTAAAATATATCTAATTATCTGTTTATATCCATATGGATTCCTGGATATTTATTTCATATTTTTACATGTAATCCAAAACTATTTATTTTGTTGTTCAAATTGTTCCAGCCTTGGCCATTAGGATCTATTTCAGTGACTGCTGCGTCTCTTTTACATAGTCCAGTTCAGTGGTGACTTGAGTTAGCCATTTCATCCGCATGGTGAACACAGGCAAGAAAAATCTCAAAGCTTTAAACAAAACAAAACAAAACCCAGAGTGATCTAATTGGATAAACACGGAGGAGTCACTTAAAAGTTATATCTGATGAGACTGAGAAAATAATTATGATCTGTTCTTACTGCTTTTATATTTAGAGCCCTCCCTTGTGACTCAGCTGGTAAAGAACCCACCTGCAATGCGGGAGACCTGGGTTTGATCCCTGGGTTGGGAAGATCCCCTGGAGAAGGGAAAGGCTACCCACTCCAGTATTCTGGCCTAGAGAATTCCATGGACTATATAGCTTTTATATTTGCTGTCTGCTAACTTTTCCTTTTAACAGAGAGTAATGTGGTAAACGTTAATTATAATGTGAGTATGCCAGAATTTTTGATGTATTCAAAACTTCTCTGTGAATGCCAGCAGTGTGAGATTACAGAGAAAAATGATTTTAGGTCTTACTTAAATTCCTCCAAAGACTTGATCTTCAGAAATGGTATAAAAATGTTTTCCAATGAATAGGTAATTTTTCTCACAATGAACATCTAGCAGTAAAGCAGTTCAAACATATTTAGAAGACAAAAGTTGTGTTTATTTTGTTCTCTGATCAAATTAACTGATGACATTTAAAAATTTTACTAGGGTCAAGATAGGCTTGGGTATGCTGTTTGATAGGGTGTGTGGACAAATTAAGGATAAAGATAGAGTATTAACCTATTACTCCTTCCCCACATACTACTAGCTATGTTTCATGGAAGTCATTTTCTACAGCCATTCCACTAGTATTTACTCCATATCCACTGTGAACCAAGCAATGTGCTAGAAACTGAGGATACCACATTGAACAAGCCACAGTCCTGCTAACAAGCAATTGGAGCGCATAGGAGACAAAGATTGGGGTAGACAAGTAAAGCGCAAGTGCTATACATTGCAAGCTATGCGCTGTTTGTGCAAGTGTGTAGGAAATACAGCTAACCCAGAACTGATTTGGGAAGGAAAAGGGGCAGGAAATTTTGTGTGTGTATACATTGCTGAAGGACAAATAGGAGGTAATCAGATGAAGGGAAAGGGGTACAGAGGAGAGGGGACACTTGAAGCAAGGAAAAGTATAACTTTTAAGGGAGTACCAAGTCTTTCAGTTTGGCTGGATTATAGAGTTCTAGAAGTATAATATGAAGCACCTATGTGATTGAAACATTTTTAGAAGTCACATTAAGAAAATAAAAGGAATTAGGTAAAAAAAAATTTAATAATATTTTATTTAGCCCAATATTTTAAAAAATCGTATTATCTCAGCAATGTAACCAATATGGAAAATTATCAATGACACATTTTTACTTTTTTTGGTACAATGTTTGAGAAATCTAATAGGTGACTTACGCTTAAAGCACATTTCAAATTGGACTAACCACATTTCAAGTGCTCAACAGTCACATGTGGCTAGAGGCTACTATGTTGGACAGTATAAGTTTAGGGTGAAGTAATAGATAAATCTTCAGAGATAATGTGAAAGGGTGGTGTGAGGCTTTGAAAACTTTTTTGATCTGATTGAGTTAGTGATGATTCCCATTTTCACTGTGGAGGATGGATCGGAGGTGGGCTTAAAAAGACGCCAACTAGTTTTAGGCTACTAGTCTAGTTCTAGGGGAGTGACTTGGGTGTACTGAAAAGTAGGAGTCAAGAGTCATAAGGAGGATTTCTCTGGTGGTCCAGTGGTTAAGACCCCACCTTCCAATGCAGGCAGCGTGGGATCTGTCCCTGGTTGGGGGACTAATATCCCACATGCCTTGTGATGAGGCCAAGAAAAAATGTCGTAAGGAGAGAATGAATTGAGAGAGGAGGCAAGAATGACTATTTCACTACTACTTGTTTTCCCCCTTCTGGGAGTGAAGTAGGAAACTACGGGGAAACAAGGGAAGAATGGCAGGATTGGGAGACAGTGTGTTCAGTTTGGACATCTTAAATTAGAGTTGCCTGAGAGATATCAAGTAGAATCTTTATATCTGAAAACAAGGAGACATATAGATAGTAACTGAAGCCATGGGATTGGATAAAATAATCCAGGTTGAGTGGGTAAAACAGTAATTCTCAATCCTGATTTCTTAGTAAGAATTGCCTGAGAGGTGATTTAAAATTCACATTTTGAGTTTCATTCCCAAGTTGCTGTTTCACTAGGATAAGGGTGGTAAATTGTACTTTTCATAAGAATCCTTATAGTCTCTGATGCTGATACAAGTAATCCTTAGAATTCTCCTTCACAAACACTGGTGTAGAATGATAAATAAGAGGACCCAGAAGAAACTGCTTACATGTGTGGGAGTTTAGAGAAAAAAAAGACCACGAAGAAGATAGGAAGGGAGTCTCTAGCAAGTTGATAAACTATCAGAAGAGTGCTGTCTTCTGTTAACATGAATGGGGGGAGGATTCTAACCTGAAGAGGAACAAAGCTGGTGGTGGGACAACTAGACAGGTTTCTGACTAGTTGGGCAGTCAGTCTGGTAGAAAGTTACCACCTCTCTGGTTACTTTTCATGCTCTGTGTCCTGGGCAAGTCTTCTTCACCTATCATCAGATCCATCAAATTTCCTGAGTATTTGAAGGAGGAAGGGTTTTAAACTGCCTGAAAAGGAGCAGAGAAATGAAACAATACAGTTAAAAGTGAGCACTAGAGTGAGTAACTAAGGTGGCATTTGGGTAACCTGTTAGTGGTAAAAGCTCAATTTCAGTAGGTGAGTTGAGTAAGTAGGCTAAATGAGTTTATTTGAAAAAAAAAAAACCTTTTTAAGAATCTTGGCTATGAAAGGAAGGAAAGAGAAGCCAGAATGTATAAATATCCACTGTTTACTCATAAAATAATAAGAAATACATGCCCTTCTTCTGAAATACTTGCGCTTGTTTCATTTCTGTTGTATGGATTGATTTGATACTGTAAAATCTCCATTCATCCTTCAGAGAAGATAGTTATTAAATAATATTATTTTGCTTATCAGCGAAATGATATTTGGTCATTCTATCACCTCTTGTACAAATTGTTGGAATGGATAAATCATTTTGCAGAATAATTATTAATGGTTTGAAAGAAGTGCCAACTTATCGTAGGTTGGGTTAGATGAGGGAGACAAGAAAGAAGAAACCAGAAATTTGAACCTGAATTTCTCAGTCTCCTACTTACCCGTCCTCTACAGGTCAATCGTGTTGTACTGGCAGAACTTGCCTCATCAGCCCCAAACTGGTAAGATTCTGTCATTCTTAATCATGGTTAGTCGACAAGTCAATTCACCTGCTGCTGATAAAGACAAGCTCACCAGAGCTTCATTGTTAAAGTAATTTGGGGTTAGCTGCTACAAGCCCTCTCTAACTCTTAACACAATTCCCACTACCAGTTTAATCTAGAACTGACTGATAATAATCACCAAACTTTTCCATTAACAATGCTGTTAAATTGTTATTTAAATTTAACAGTTAAATATTGCACAAATGTAGTAAATACTTAAACAATGCCCTTTGCTTCCAGTATGGAATGCTAGAAAGTATAAAAATTCAAATGAAATATAAGTAGGAGTATTAGAGTTTGGTTCTAAATACAGCTGAAAGTTTAAGTTAGATGCAAATTAGTTTTTGTTTGTTTGTTTCCTTCGAAGAGGGTGGGTCTATTTTAGAATGGAGCCAAATAATTTTAAAGTCACATCTGCATCACTTTCAAGACATGCCCAGTTTGCCCCACAATGATCAGTCTAAATATTTTATTAAAAAATAAGTGTTAGGCACAGGCATGACTGCATCATATTGGCTGACGTCATTACTGATCCGTTTTGGTTATCTCAGAATTGCTCCAGCTCTAAGGCTATTGTTAGTTTTTGAACTTCTTATTTAAAATAGGGAAACAATACAGACTAATTCTGAAAACTTGTATTTAAAGAGCTCTACATTTATAAAATCATCAATGTGCCTATTTGGTCCAATTACTGGAACATTATAGACACTAGGTATATTTGGTTGACTTGCATTTATTGCAATGCTTCATGTTTTACTGTTATTATGGAATTTTTAAAATACAAAAGTAGAAAAAATAGAATGAGCACTCATATAACCATCACCCCCTTCAACAATTTATACAGAAATAACCTTGCATCATCTGTACTCTCGTTGGATTATTTTAAAGCAAAAGTCAGACAATCTTATTTCATCTATTAATTCTCTTCTATTCCTCTAAAAGAGAAGAATTCTTTTCTTAGGCCCAATTTTATTACTATACATTTAAAAATTAATAATATTTCCTTATTATCAAATGCCCCATCAGTATTAAAAATTTCCTAGTTGTCTCATACTTCCTTTTACAACTGAATTCTTCAAATTAGGAACAAAACAGGCTCCCATGTTGAAATGCTATATGTTGAATACTTCTTTGGTTATAACTTCAACAGTCTCTGCAAAACAAAAATGTCACATGATCCATACCTTCCAAGGGGTTATCTTCTCAGTAACTTGCCATATCATGTAATGAGTTTATAAAATCTATAAAGATTTTGATTAATTTATTGACTACCTTTTTATAAATAAATTTATTTGCAAGATTTTTTTTTTTTTTGTCTTTGGGAAGAATTTTTTTTAAAAAATAATTCACTAAAGTATTAATGGCCAGTCAGGGCTGGGTTCATCGTGGCCATGCAACCTGTACAATCACATGGGACCCCATGCTAAGAAGGGTCTGTGCTTGGTATATTGCTTTGTTGTTGCCATCTTGAAATTCTTAATACTTTTGATCAAGGGGTCCCACATTTTCATTTTTCACTGGGCCCTAGAAAGCTTTATAGCTGGTCTTGCTGGCAGTATAAAGGCTAGAAAACACTTGTTGTTGTTTAGTTGCTAAGTTGTGTCTGACTCTTTCACAGACGGACTGTAGCCGGCTCCTCTGTCCATGGGATTTCCTAGGCAAGAATACTGGAGTGTGTTGTCATTTCCTTCTCCAGGGGATCTTACGGACTCAGGGATTGAACCTATATCTCATGCCTTGGCCGGCAGGTTCTTTACTGCTGAGCCACCAGGGAAGCCCAAAAAACACATGATTCCCAGCCTATGTCTCAAATGAGTTAATAATTATTAGTCTACCTAAATCTCCTACCTATATCTATAAAAAGAATATTAAAATCTAACAACTTTCAAATTACTGACCAAAGCAACTTTTGACCAAGCTGGTCTTTTTTGAACAGTTTTTTTTTTTACCCATGCAAAACATGGGAATGGGTTTAAGAATACTTTTTCCCATATTTATTATTTGTTTGTTGACCATCAATAATGTAACTTTGGAACATAGTGTCAGCACATAGTAAACACTATACTGTAACTGCTTGTCATGATTATGATTAATAATTATTATCATTTAGTATTGCATTATTTAGTGTCTTGGCTCAGCATAGCTTCTAGATAAGAAGATTTGAAATGCTTCAAAGACAGTCTTTGACAGATACTAAATTAGGAACATAATTGTGAAGAGATTATTTCCTAAGTGATGGTTGGGTGCATGCATGCTAAGTCACTTTAGTTGTGTCTGACTCTTTGCAACCTTAAGGACTATAGCCTGCCAGGCTCCTCTGCCCCATGGGAATTCTCCAGGCACGAAAATTAGAGTGGGTTGCTATGCCCTCCTCTAGGGGATCTTTCTCACTCAGGAATCAAACTCGTGTCTCATGCGGCTCCTGCATTGCAGGGGGATCCTTTACTGATGAGCCACCAGGGAAGCCCAAGTGATGGTATAGTTTTCCAATTTGGGCCTTATTTCACAAGCACAAATACCATCTGGCCTGACACAGGCAATCAAGCTCTCTGAACCAATTTAATATCACACACACGGATTTCCAAACTTAGGCTTTCTAACTTTTTCTTTCAACCTTTATTAAAAGTTCCAGGGGACACAGTTACATGTTGGATCTAGTACCTAATTTGGAGGAGCCACTGTCTAGGATGTAGGGTTTCATCTAGTCTTTGAATGGACTGGCTAGTTCTCCAGGGATTTCATAGAGCAAAGCAAGTTGGAAATTTTTATGATTCTGTTGATACCTAATTTCTATTTCCTACTCCCTTATGCCTATACAATTATGAAAACGAAAATTAGTCCATAGAAGACAATACAGGTGATTTACAACATCTCTTTTTGATGATAGCAAAGGTGCAAATATTTCCCAAATGTGCTTCCTATAATAATAAATATAGGAATAATAAATAATGAAACACCTTAATAAAAAGGTGTAGAAGAAAAATCCCAAATATCTGTGCTACAAAGCTTGGTTATTTTGCAATCAGTATCACCTGGAATGGTCAGATACATTCTACTTACATTTCTAACATTGCTGACGAATCAGGTATCTTAAAAAATGTAAAGAACTGGGAAACATACAGGAAGAGGCTCATGCTAAAATCATACTCAAAAGTAGTCACTGTTTGATGTAAATTCTAGAAAGTTTAAGTAAAGACTAATGCATACACGTGATTCTCTGTAAAGATAATGCATAATGTTTGTTGTGGACTCTCTCCACCCTAAGAACATAAAAGGCTTTCCTCAGAGCACACATTCCTGGTCTCTCTGGAAACACCCCACACATAAGGTAGAACCGGAGACATGTGATTTTGGTATTCTTCATGCAGAATCCTCAGTTTACTTGTGCCTCCAAAGAGGCAGAGTGAGTGTAAGTGAAGGGGATTTGGTCTGGGACTTGTATAAAGCTGGGAGTGCCATCAGCATTTTTGCAGCCATCAGTTCAGTTCAGTTGCTCAGTCCTGTCCGACTCTTTGCGACCCCTTGAATTGCAGCATGCCAGGCCTCCCTGTCCATCACCATCTCCCGGAGTTCACTCAGACTCACGTCCATCGAGTCAGTGATGCCATCCAGCCATCTCACCCTCTGTCGTCCCCTTCTTCCTGCCCCCAATCCCTCCCAGCATCAAAGTATTTTCCAATGAGTCAGCTCTTCGCATGAGGTGGCCAAAGTACTGGAGCTTCAGCTTTAGCATCCTTCCTTCCAAAGAAATCCCAGGGTTGATCTCCTTCAGAATGGACTGGTTGGATCTCCTTGCAGTCCAAGGGACTCTCAAAAGTCTTCTCCAACACCACAGTTCAAAAGCATCAATTCTTCGGCGCTCAGCCTTCTTCACAGTCCAACTCTCACATCCATACATGACTACTGGAAAAACCATAGCCTTGACTAGATGGACCTTAGTTGGCAAAGTAATTTGCAGCCGTAGCAACCCATATTATCGCAAACACAGCCCTTGTCACTCTGTACCGTAATTGTCTTTTCAATTACCTCCCTGACTGGGCTGTAAGCAACGTTAGGTAAAGAATCATATTTTCCTTGTCCTCATTTTCCAGCTACGTAGTGGCCTGCACATCAAAGGAGCACAAACTTACCTATAAATAGTTTCATCCCTTAAAATTTGCCTTTCTTCCCCAAGGTAGACTTGCAGAGGAGGTAGATTCATTTAAATCCAAGGACTGAAATGAACCTTCAATCCCATAACTGAATTTTAGTTTAAATCTGCTGGGATATATTTGCCTGCACTTGACCAATTCTTCATTGATTACCACATTAATAGCTCATATATATATGACTGTGATCAAAGTCATTAACATACACCTGATTCTGCCTAATTTTTAATGATATAACTAGCATAAATAAATACTTGAACAATTATATCAAGTCACCATAAAGAGGGGAAAGCTTTCATCTAAATGTATAACCAAATTGGCTAATTAACATTTTAATTTAAGAGACTGGAATAATCTCCCTTGAAATTGAGTCAAGCTAGTCAAGCTCAAAGATAAATCAAATGTTCACATTATAAGTATCTTTAAATGTTTTTATTCTCTATTCCATTTACAATTTTCATTGACCTATTACATTTACAGCCTGGAAAGCTACCACTTTATGGTTCTACTATTTTTTTTTTTAATTATCAAATTTTGCAGAGAAAGTATGGAGATATTCTCAGAAAAATTGGGACCTGCACATAGCATCTAGATAAGAATAAAGTAATGTAAGGATTAGGAACATAACCTCCAGAGCCAGACTGTCTGGATTGGGCTTGTGGCTCCAACCCCTTGCTAACTACCTGTTTTCTTTATCTATGAAATGGGCATAATAATATCTACCTTGCAGAGCTGTCATAGGAATAAAATTAGTTACCATATTCACAGTACTTAAAATGGCACCTGGCACATTTTAAACCATACACCTTCATGTGTTTAGGGTGGGAAGAAAAACTGAAATCTAACTGCTTAGAGAAAGCAACCATCATTGTAACTGGAATGAAACTTGAATGTGATGAAATCATTCGAGGTTATAAGTGAGATTTACAAGGGAAAGGTTAAGCATAGTAGGTTACTAACTACTAAGTATTACCAGAATCATTCCTCACAAAGTATTAGGAAGTTTAAAAAACTTGTAAAGATGTATGCTGGGAAGAAGAGGTGATTTATGGGATTCTATGAAGAATGCAAAAGTGGCTTATTCTAATAAAAATAAAATATGATTTGAGCTTTACTTAGAAACAGTGCAAGGAAAATTCAGAAATCCCTACAAGTTTTGTTTTGACAGTTCATTCACTGACTTCCCAAATATTTAGAATTTTGCTGCTTTCTTGCTCTGAGATTCTTAATAAGTAAAGGTAAGCAATATTTGTTAAGATAAACCAAGTGTATCTTGGCTTTAAAAGGTGTATTTGATTATTTTCATAAATGTCATTAGTGAAATGAGTCCCATTATTAATTATCTTGGAAGCCCTAGGCAAGACTTGAAATTTGCTCTCATATGATGACATTTTTAAATGAATTTAAAAATGACTTTATTAATTTAACTTGTTACACAAATGAACTTGCTTTTAAAAATATTTACATGGTAACTTATTGTTAATTCATTTCCATGTTGATAATTTTTATTAAATTGAACCATAACCATCCACAAATATTCTTTAAATCTGTAATATTCATGCTGCTATTTATATTACATGATAAATACATATTCCTTTGGAATGAGAGTTAAGGTTTGGAAAGTTGATTTCCACTGCGCTCCTGGAATTTCAAGAGGACTGTCTGTTGGCCTCTAGGACCCCTCGGTTGGTACAAGGGGCTGCTTACCAAGCCTTCTGCTTTCCTTCTTTTCAGTATTCTGTGAGTGAGCAAGGTAGCTAGAAGCAAGACTGAGAAGTTGGCAGTATGTCTGTTTTTCCTCCTGTCCTTTTTATACCACACTACCCTTAAAAATCTGGATAATCAAATTTCCTCCCTTCTTAAAAACTTTCTCTTCAGTAAAGACCTTGAAAAGTATTTTCTCACTAGATAAGTAATAAAATGGTAGTAAACTTCCCTCAGAGTCTCTTTGGCTTCAAGGCCCAGGAACAAAGTTCTAAATGTGGAATTCCGGGGCTGGTGAGGACGATAGAGTAGGTTTGCGGGAGAAGTTTTTCCATCACTGTCATGTGTCAAATCTGTTATCCTTGCTCTAGCACTGAGCTTCTTGCTTTTGTTTATTCTTCTGAGTGGGTCTTCCCCTTTCTTCTAGGCTAGGTCTCATTCCTATTTTGAAAGGATTTGCCACGGCAAATCAGAGGCTGAAATCAGAGGTTCTAAGCTTCTACATTATTGTTTTTCTCCCAGTAGGGATATCTAATGTTAAGAGTCTTTTGTTTGTATCACAGTTAATTAAAACTAAGATCTGGCAAGTCTATTGTTAGCATTATCTAGGCAAAGCATATAAAAGAAAAAAAAATTTTTTAAGCTAATTTTCTACCCTGGCTGGGTGAGTTGCTTGACTTGTCGTTTTGTTTCATTTCTCTAATCTATTTTTATTTCTGCAGAGAACTTGAAACTGATTTTATTGAATTAGCCTACCAGCTTAAAATGATCTCACTTGCCAGACATGTCAATCAAATGTGTTTCTCACTAGGGTGCCTTTCTCCCTGGTGCCTTTCTCCCTGTCTTTGTGTACCCTTTCAAAGTGGTGGGCTCTCTGCAAGAGGATGGCCTTCTCTATTTCATGAGTCCTGCTTTTTAGAAAGAGACACAGGACTTCTGTATTTCTCTCTGAGAATATCCATGTAAGCTCTGAGGGTCTGTTTATCTTCACTTTAGGAATGGCAAGGCTTTGGATGAGATAGAGCCATAATTCCTCAAGGGATGAGAAAAAGATGAACCCACAGGCCTCAATTCCCATCCTGACCATAGGGTTGACATGTTTAATGTCACATAGTGTTACAGGCCTTAAAGAACAAGGAGGGAAATATACCTTTTATATTTCTCTGGCTTTAGATCTAAAACTTAAGCCTTAAGTTCCAGGCTAAAATGTAGAGTCTCTAAAACTGAATAAGCAGTTAATTTTGAGTCTAGATTTAGTACATATTCCTGAGACCTTCTTTTCCCAACTTTTTAACACCTATTCCTGGTACTTAGTACTCCCCACAACAGGGCTATATACCAATATAATTTAGTCTTCCTTCTCAGGTATAAACTTGTCTGAACCAAACATTTTTGGTCATGTAAAAATCAGTTTAAACTGAATATGGATTTAAGGAGTTTATGTTATCTTTGATTATTACTAATTTTGATTCATGGAAAGAATTGTTGAGTTTGAAAGGCTTGATTTCTCAGAAGCACTCATGTTTTTAATAAATTTAATTAAAGGCTCTTAATTTTATTGTGTATGATGTCAATTTTCTCCTCTACTAGAGGGGAAAAAAAGTTTTATGACAGGTTTTCTTTATTCACGGCTAAAGATTGAGGTATGAAGCATGGTTCTTATTTTCTTTATTTATTGTAGCTGGTTCTTTTCTAACCCTCTGAGGTGCAAAAAAAGCCATTGGATTTATTATCTCTTGCTTCACAAAGGTAGATTGTTCACGCTTGAAATTTTAGATATGTGAAATAAAATTGTGACTGAAGCAAAGCAAATGAGGGTCAACCATTTACACATAATGCAATACTTTCTCTTCCCCCCACATATTGCAAATCATCTAAACTGTCTTTATAGTTCAGATAAGCTCGCTGAAGAATTGATGCTTTTGAACTGTGCTGTTGGAGAAGACTCTTGAGAGTCCCTTGGACTGCAGAGAGATCCAACCAGTCCATTCTGAAGGAGATCAACCCTGGGATTCCTTTGGAAGGAATGATGCTAAAGCTGAAGCTCCAGTACTTTAGCCACCTCATGGGAAGAGCCGACTCATTGGAAAAGACTCTGATGCTGGGAGGGATTGGGGGCAGGAAGAAGGGGACGACCGAGGATGAGATGGCTGGATGGCATCACGGACTCGATGGACGTGAGTCTGAGTGAACTCCGGGAGATGGTGATGGACAGGTAGGCCTGGCATCATCTTCTTCTCCTCCTGCTCTCAATCTGTCCCAGCATCACAGTCTTTTCAAATGAGTCAGCTCTTCGCATCAGGTGGCCAAAGTATTGGAGTTTCAGCTTCAGTATCAGTCCTTCCAATGAACACCCAGGACTGATCTCCTTTAGGATGGACTGGTTGGATCTCCTTGCAGTCCAAGGGACTCTCAAGAGTCTACTTCAACACCACAGTTCAAAAGCATCAATTCTTCGGCACTCAGCTTTCTTTATAGTCCAACTTTCACATCCATACATGACCACTGGAAAAACCATAGCCTTGACTAGACGGCCCTTTGTTGGCAAAGTAACGTCTCTACCTTTTAATATGCTGTCTAGGTTGGTCATAACTTTCCTTCCAAGGAGTAAGTGTCTTTTAATTTCATGGCTGCAATCACCATCTGCAGTGATTTTTGAGCCAAAAAATAAAAAATAAAGTCAGCCACTGTTCTACTGTTTCCCCATCTCTTTCCTATGCAGTGATGGGACCAGATGCCATGATCTTAGGTTTTTGAATGTTGAGCTTTAGGCCAACTTTTTCACTCTCCTCTTTCACTTTCATCAAGAGGCTGTTTAGTTCTTTTTCACTTTCTGCTATAAGGGTGGTGTCATCTGCATATCTGAGGTTATTGATATTTATCCCAGCAATCTTGATTCCAGCTTGTGCTTCTTCCATCCCAGCGTTTCTCATGATGTACCCTGCATTTAAGTTAAATAAGCAGGGTGACAATATACAGCCTTAATGTACCCCAGCAACCAGTCTGTTGTTCCATGTCCAGTTCTAACTGTTGCTTCCTGACCTGCATAAAGGTTTCTTAAGAGGCAGGTCAGGTGGTCTGGTATTCCCATCTCTTTCAGAATTTTCCACAGTTGTGATCCACACAGTCAAAGGCTTTGGCATAGTCAATAAAGCAGAAGTAGATGTTTTTCTGGAACTCTCTTGCTTTTTCAATGATCCAGTGGATGTTGGCAATTTTATCTCCGGTTCTTCTCTCTTAGAAAGCAGTGAAGGTGTAAGTACCTTAAAATATTAATATCAGGAATGTAAGTGCTCTACCTTATGGAAATTTAGGAGAAAGATATTGCATATATTTTAAAGTTACTGAAATAATATGTTCAATAAAATAATTATAGCCTTAAAATATCAGGATAGATAATTTGGAAGCTTTTTATGCTCTGAACCCAAAAGAGGTACTCTATATTGATTTTATGAAACCTAAAGACCTTGGTTCTGATTTTATAAACTTTAAAGACTTTGGAATAAATTTAGACCCATTCCTTTAATTTATCCATGAATCTGAGGACCATGGCCATTGCCTCCCACAGTTAGTGACAATGGTGACACCTGAAGCTAGTACTCAGACTTCATCTCTTTAAACCTCAGGACTTCTCCCTCTCCCTAACAGCAGCAGTGAAAACCTGAAGGAGTGAGGTCAGTGGGTTGGCTTTTTCAAAGAAACAAAGGGATATGAGAAGCTGAGTATCCTGGCAGTCAGTAGGTCTTTACTGAGCACCTAAAAGACATTGTTTGTAGGGATACAAAACAAAAACAAAACAATCTTCCTTCATTAAATATGCAGAATACCGGAATATGTAGTCCTAACTGGGTTTGGATCTTAACTCTCCTCCCTACCTGTTCAGTAGTCTTAGGCAAGTTACTCGTGTCTCAGTTTCCTGGGGCAGGATAATACCTACTTCTTCGTGTCGAGAACGAAACTAATACACATGTAGAGCAAACAGGAAGTACTTGCCGAAGAGTAAATCTTGCTATTACTATTGATCATGGTTTTATGCACTCTGGTAGATATCAGTAAGGCTGATCAGATTCCTGTAACTCTCTGGCTGGATACAGAATCAGACACACCAGACAGAATAGATAAGTCTCATCATGAAGATCAAATGCCAAAAAGCAGGGTAATGGAGTAAAGGCAGCCACCTTTTAAGTACCGGCTGTGAATTGCTCCCGAAGAGGGGAGGAAACAATTCTCATGTCAAGTATGGTGTGAGCAAACCAATGGGAGCAAGAATGGGCACGACATGATCTGGAGTCCTTGGAATTGCTTGGCTGAATCCGGAGGTTTTGCTATTGGGTGTTAAGAATAATCGATTAAGCAGTAGGAGGTAGTGGAAGAGGTTGGAAAGTTGTCAGAAGCCTCGAGAATTTCTCTACGTGCGTGACAAGCTCTCTGGATTCAACTTTTTCTTTTATTAGGCTTGGAAGGCCCACAGGAAGTGCTCTTTAGAATAAACTGGGAGGTGGGGATGGGAGAACTATGCAAAATACCTCGCATTTAGCACTAAATAAGTATTAGTTCCTTTTTCCCCTCGGAGATTGAAAGGTTACTTTAGTAAAGGGGAAGGGTTAAATTAACGTAGATGTTTAACTCCTGTACAGATAAACATTTTAATTTATCAATCTGAAACCTGGCTGAAGCGTTTTCGTTTAGAGTTTCCCTTACTCGCCCGCCTCACGCGGGCGGCAGCAACCGACATGCAAACCCAAGGAAGAGGAGAGGGGTAAATGGTCGCTCCACGCATGCGTGAGAAGCCTTCTCAACTCCCCCGCGGCGTCTTTTCTTGGAACAAAACTAGCGCGGAGCCGCGGAGCTCCGCAATTTGCGTAGACTCGAATTTCCTATTGCTCTCACGGTCCGTGTGGAATCCTCGAGTGGGGCAGTTCCCCTACGCTATTTGCGTTATTCGAAGTGAATGGCTGGGTGGTGCGTGTACGCCCAGAGCATAGCGCCCATAGGCGGACGGGGTGCGGCTGCGCAAGGACTTGAGTGGGCCGTGTACGCCGCTAGCGTAGCGTGGTGTCCGACGCGCGGGTCTCCGCGACGCAGTTGGCGCAGCCGGCTTTGGTGAATACACGATTTGGTGCAGCCGGGGTTTGGTACCGAGCGGAGAGGAGATGCACACGGCACTCGAGTGTGAGGTAACTATAAAACCCCGATTTGTTTACATTCCCTCCCCCAGAACCGGCCCCGTGCGCGGCGGAGACTGCGAGTCCCGGGACGGCGAGGGGGTGGAAAGGGAGACAGGAACCGGGGAGTCGGGGCTGAGTCCTTCGGGGATCGGGGCGCTGTGGGCTTCCCGCAGTTGCTGCAGTCGGCGGCGGCGGCGAGCCGGGCAGAGCGCGCGGTGGGCTGCGCGTGGGGCGCCGCCGCTCCTCGTGTGCGCTCTGGGCTGCTGCCGGGTTAGCGATCGGGCAGCCTCCGCCCCGCGTGCGGGACCCGCGCCCGAGTCAGCCTCCTGCCGAGGCTGGGGAGCCGTGCGAGAAGTGGGGGAGTCACCGCTGAGCAGGCGGCGGCGGTTGGGGGGCTGCGCGCGGCCGGTTAGGGGCCGAGGTTGGCGTGGCCGGTGGAGGCGGGGATGCGTTGGCCAGAGGATGGGAGGGTCCGCAGTCCGGTCTCGGAGGGGCTTGGAGACAGGCGGCGGCGAACGCCCCCGATCTTCCTCTCGCGTGCTCCCCTCCTGTGTGTCACGGGGATCCCCGGGATGGAGCCTGGGCGCCGCTGTTCCGGCCCGGCAGGCTAACGGACGGTGGCGCCTCTGCTCCTACCGCGGGAGGCCTGGTGGGGCTTACTTTCTCCCCGACCAACCGAAAAGCCGAGGCGGGGCGCGGGGGAGTTGATATTGAAGCCAGCTGGGGTCCCTGGAGCTGAGGGCTCGGGTGGGGCTGGGTCGGTGGTCGAGGCCGGGTGAGCCGGGAGGTGGCGCGGCTGCCCGGGCTTTGTTCGTGAAAGCCCTTTGGCGGAGAACCTTAGGGGGCCCACCAGGCTGCACTACCTCGGGGAACCTTCGCAGCCCCCTCTCCGGGTCCAGGGATCTGCTCAACTCCTTGCTTCTCCCTTGGGATCCCCGAGTGCCCAGGCCTGGTTGAGGGCGCAGGCGACGTGTGGCTTCCTGTGGCTTCTCTAAAGAACTGTTCACGTGGGAGGGAGCCTCTCCACATGGGCTGACTTTATGAGCAGGGCACAAGGAAGAGAGATCTCCCGCAGGATCCGCAGCCCTCAGTTGGAAGTGTCCCTGGCTCAGATTGTTTTAAGTAATAAAGTAACATTAAAGCACATAATTTAAAAAGATGGTAGGTTATACTGTGGACTTTTTAAAAGTCTTTTACGCCGTTTCGTTCTCTAGTTTCACCTAGGAACTGAGTCATTCTTGATGGAGCAAAACGAGCAAGTAATAAGTTTACGTTCCATTTGTGTGTGTGGTTTTTTTTTTTTTGGTCGGGTATCTAAATTTACCTAATTAAGATCTAGCAAGTAATATATTGGAAAAACTGGAGATTTAAAATGTAGTTGATTGTAGTAATTCAATTGAAAGCCTGAAGACTCTTACGCACTGTTTTTTGTTAGGACTTAATTCTAGAGATGTTAAGTCATCTTGAGTCAGTCTCTTATTCTAGACCTTGGGTCCATACCAGTTATCTCACATCCCTACCTGCACTAAATACTCGATAGAGGATTATCAGGGTATTATCAGTGATGAGTGATTAGAAGAAAAGAATGATGTACTGGAGGAGCTTTTAAACTTTTGTACGGTGAAGTTCAGAATGGTGATTTTAAGTATATGGAATACATAAGATTCTGGAGAATCCAGTTGTACTAAAATATAATTACCAAAATTTTAAATATTAATGGTGAATTCATGCTTTAGTAAAGCATTAAATATCAAGAGTAATGGCAGGTCATAATGCCTAATTTCAAACTAGTGAAGACTGTAAATATAGGATTTAATTTGAATGATTTATATTAGTAGTGTCAGGTGCTGCAAGTTAACTGATTTTTTCTTTTTTGGCCTATATTTATAACTGAAGGGATAACTAAGGTTACTTTATGATATATCCTTCTTCGGTATCCAGATTCTCAAACCTGAATTCTATATACAGCTCCCTGGTTAATAACCCCTCTGTAATTTGTGCTACTTTAGAAGAAGTGGTTAGTTATGAGGTGACATCAATATATCATGTGATAACTTTTTGCTTCCCCGGTAGATCAGCAATGAAGAAATCGGCTGCCAATGCAGGAGACACGGGTTTGACCCCTCGGTCAGGAAGATCCCCTGGAGAAGGAAATGGCAACCCACTCCAGTATTTTTGCCTGGGAAATCCCATGGACAGAGGAGTCTGACAGGCTATAGTCCATAGGGTCGCAGAGAATGGGACACAACTTATCCATTAAACAACAACCTTTAATTATTCTTCGTGTTAATTTGTATTCCTCTAACAACATAAAAGTCAACAGACTTCCTCCACTTTTTTAAGCACTTGATTTGAAGCCATTTTTAGGAGGCCTCCAGTTTGGTATGCAGGTACATCTCTAAGTGGTGTTTTCTTTTCGTTTTTAAACAGATTTGTTCATGCACTGGAGAAGGAAATGGCAACCCACTCCAGTGTTCTTGCCTGGAGAATCCCAGGGATGGGGGAGCCTGTTGGGCTGCCTTCTGTGGGGTCGCACAGAGTCGGACACGACTGAAGCAACTTAGCAGCAGCAGCAGCATGAAGAATATAGGGTATAGGTGTTGTAACAAGGGTAATTATTCAACAACAGGAATGATTATTTACTTTTAATTAAAAGATAATTATGTTGTTACCATTCTATTACCCACTTCCTTGACCCTTGTTTTGGCCGTTATTGGAGAGAATGTAGGGCTTGGAGTGAGACTTAAAGTTCAAAACTGATCCATTATTAACTAGTTTGGTTGCCTTGAACAAATTTCTTTATCTTAATCTTTTATCTGTGAACTTGGAAGTACCAGAAAAATCTATCTCATGGTGGACTGTAGCCTACCAGGCTCCTCTGTCCATGAGATTTTCCAGGCAATAGTACTGGAGTGGATTGCCATTTCCTTCTCCAGGGACCTTCCCAACCCAGGGATTGAACCCTGGTCTCCCACATTGTAGACAGATGCTTAACCGTCTGAGCCACCAGGGAAGTCCCCATTAAATGACAATGAATCAAAGGGCTACAGATGATTCATTTTACCTTCTTTTCTGCATACAAATCTTCCAGTTCATTAGTGGTTGAAGGACTACTTTCTGTCTTGATTCCAGAATGAGGTTTAATGGTCTCTACTGGGCCACTGAAGAGGATACAATTGTTGTTATTCTATTATTCGTATGTAATAATCCATAGAATTTCTTCTTATTTTGCATTTTCTAACTTATAATTACATATATACGTCTTTTTTCTGCCAAACTAAATTCCTTGAGGGGCACATACTCGATAACTTTTTGTCAAATAATACTTGTGACAGTGAATGGACAAAACTTATCCAGTGAATGTACAAAACTCTTTAATCAAATTAAAAATGTTAATTGAGTGATACAAAATTTAAATTCAGTACTAATCAAAGGAAATGCTTTGGATTTTTATATGTCAGCCCTTATCTGTGTAGTGGCTACCTCAAGAATGGAAATGTTTTTTGTATGTATATATCAAAAAAGGACTATCACTAGTGTATTTTAAACTTGTTCACAAGTTGCAAAAGAGTATACAGTAGGAAATGGAAAAGAGGTATAGGTGATCAAAAGAGCTAGTTATTTTGCTTTATAACAGGTTTATAACCTATAAGGTCATCTTTCATTACGAGTAATTCTTATTAAAAATATACTAACTAGCTGTTAGAAGAGTTCAGGTTGTCCCAACAGTTTGATGCTGCCCCCTAGTGTTTGATTCCCCTTGAAGTTTTCATTCCCTTCATCTTTACCTTTCCCTAAAACAAAACTGTTTTAAGTTGCAATTAGATTCTTTAGTGCTACTTATATAGTTTACTTTGAGATTTCCTCCAGCTGGTTAATGTTGCTATGAGTCATTTTGAACTGTTAAAAAGCTATTGCTTTTCACCCTAATTTTTCAAATAGAGGGTGAGTTTGGATGGAGATTGAACAGTGTAAGTCCTTGTTTTCTTGCAAATTATGTTGGAGGAATTTTTCAGACAGAAAGAGGGCTGTATGTTAAATATGTATCCTTGAGATTAACTTTGTATATGAATAGTAGCAGTTACTTCAGTCTGGGTTTCTTCTGCTTTCTTCTGAGTTTCTTCTTTTAACTTAGTCCCATATAACTGTATTGCCTCCACTGTACTGAAAATGTTAAAATCACATAGCCTTTATTTTTTAGCTCAAGTTTTTCTGAACTCTGACATTTATAGAATGAAATTTGAAAAATAGTCTAAGGACCTTTAATAACCATAAGATTTCATGTAGTCATTTATGTAAACTCTTATTAAAATGTCAAATTATACCAGTTATCAGTATTCCAAACTATTTAAAAATTTTTCATTTTCTGTAAGTTCTGTAAATAGACCACACACACACAGAACAGGTTTTTCCAAAATAAGCAAAATATATAAGCAAATATTCTTAACAAATATTTACTATAATCAGAATATTCAAAAGTGTGTCAGTAGATATGAGGCAATTTTTAACTGAAATTGTAAAGTTTAAATGACAATAGCATTATTGAAATTATTTTCAGCTGTTTAAGAGACCATGTTTAATATTCAGAACACAATAATTTATAGTTAGTACATCATAGAACATACAGTGTCAAACTCTAATAGATTTTTAGTATTAGATTTTTCATATGAAAAGGTATTATTGAATGGGATGATGGTTTCACATTTTTCAGTTCAGTCGCTCAGTCATGTCTGACTCTGCAACACCATGGACTGCAGCGTGCCAGGCTTCCCTGTCCATCACCAACTCCTGGAACTTGTTCAAACTCATGTCCATCGAGTCAGTGATGCCATCCAACCATCTCATCCTCTGTCGTCCCCTTCTCCTCCTGCTTTCAGTCTATCCCAGCAGCAGGGTCTTTTCCAGTGAATCAGTTCTTTGCATCACGTGGCCAAAGTACTGGAGCTTCAGCATCAGTCCTTCCAATGAATATTCAGGACTGATTTCCTTTAGGATGGACTGGTTTGATAGCAATACAAGGAACTCTCAAAAGTCTTCTCCAACACCACAGTTCAGAAGCATCAATTTTTCGGCGCTCAGCTTTCTTTATGGTTCAACTCTCACATCCATGTGTGACTTCTAGAAAAACCATAGCTTTGACTAGATGGACCTTTGTTGTCAATATCTCTGATTTTTAGTATGCAATCTGGGTTGGCCATAGCTTTTCTTCCAAGAAGCAGGTGTCTTTTAATTTCATTACTGCAGTCACCATCTGCAGTGATTTTGGAGCCCGAGAAAATAAAGTCTCTCACTGTTTCCATTGTTTCCCCATCTATTTGCCATGAAGTGATGGGACTGGATGCCATAGTCTTAGTTTTTTTAATGTTTCAAATTTGTAAATATATGGATAAAATCTAAAATTTTTTTCAAATACAGTTTCAATTAATTTCATTAAGAGTTAGTGGTATAGGATTTTGTGATTTTTATATTTATAGGCTTTCCTGGTGGCTCAGTGGTAAAGAATCCTCCTGCCAATGCAGGAGAAGGGAGTTCAATCCCTGTATTGGGAAGATCTCCTGGAGAGGGAAACGGTAACCCACTCGAGTATTCTTGCCTGGGAAATCCCATGGACAGAGGAGCCTAATAGTCCATGGAGTCCCAGAGTCAGACATGACTTAGCGACTAAACAACAACTGTTATGGTTTACATTTACCCTTTATAATATATGTTTTACTGCCGAAAGAGAAGGTATCAGATAGTTGTTTTTGCATTAACATTTCATACAGCCATGTTTACATTTATTTTGGGGGACCATCCTTCCCATTCATAGTGGTTTTTAGGAATTAGAAAGTGAATCAGAATGTTGGAGATACCTTTTATCACTATAAGATTATGTACTTTCATGGAACCCAGAAGCATTGTTATTAGAATTACTAATTACTGTGAACTGCTGTATGAAAGTTATTTTTAATGCTCTAGTGACAAAGACTTGTCAGTCAGTGATCACTTTAGTTTTTAGATTTATTTACATTCACATAGAAAATTAAATTGCTCTCAGTTTTAGTAACAAGGTCACAAATACATATATCCCACTGCCCTGTTACTTTCATGTTTGTAAAACAACAAAAATTTCAGATGCGCTTCATACCTCTAAACTTTTTTTCTGAATTCACTTTACATGTTCTGTGAAGTTTTGAGTTTTACAGTAGTGGTTTCCTCTATTATTGTCTGTTGAATTGGTAAATTTTTAAAAAAATGTGTGGATTAAGTCAAGGGTCAGCAAGTTATGGCCATGGACCAAATCAGTTTGCTTTTGTAAATTAATTAATGGATACATGAATATATTGTGTATTGCTGCTTTGTGCCATAATGACAAAATTGAGTAGGTGCCATCGAGACTATACTGCCTGCAAATCCTAAAATGTTAACTTTCTGACCCTTTAAGTCAGCCAACTCCTGGATCCAGTTCTTCATATTCTATCATTATTTGACATGATGCTGTTTTTAAAATACTTATATTTTCCTAGTTCCTATATAAGTAAAATACTTTAGCAGAGAAGCATTCAAATATAAATGAATGGGTAATAATATGAGTTCTCAGGTATTCTTCACGTAAATAGTATAAGAAGCTTTTTGTCTCTTCCCTGTCAGAGGAATAGCACCCTTATTTATGATGCTTAGAGTTGTAATGTGTCTTTCGACCTGGAGCTACTACCTAGCTCTATCACTGTGTTTCTACTGCTACTTATGCAGTGTCTCTCAGTTTACCTTCTCTCGTTTAAAAGGTGAGACTGTCTTCCTTGTACCTCCTTCAGAGAAGAGAGTGTTTCATATTTATTTTTATGCCTTCTCCCTGCCCCTTCCTCTTCCCTTTCCTCCTCTCCTTTATTCCCACTTCCCTCATAAAGCAATTCATGATTGCATGTTTACAGAACTGTGAACAGGTGTTTTGGTGTAATACTTCTCAGTGCACCTTTGCTGAAGTTGAATCATTATTTTATTCTGTTTACATGTGAATAAGTGTACTTTGTGCTTTGTTGTAGAAGAACATAGCTTCATGATGAAGGAAAGATTGATTTATATACCGTATCAAGATATTTAGAGTAAGATATGAATTGTTATTACATTGCAAATCAGTGAGGTCAGTAAAAGTATAATATTTGAAAAACATTTTATGTAATTATAATGTAATTATTACATAATTGTATGCATAATTACAACAAAATTGAGAACAGATACCATGTATTATATATAATGTATGTCGGAAAGCAACAGGATTATGTTTTCTATTTCCATGGACCTTGTTTAATGTAGAATTTCAACTGACTTCATAACTTGTTAATGTTTAGAATATATATGTTAAGATTTTTGTTTTAAATTAGCATACTCTTGTTTTTTCAAGTAAGGTGAATTATTTGATTTATATAGCAACAACAACAACCAGTGTAAGTAAGTTTATTTTCAAGAAAATAATCATTAATTTAAAAAAAGAACTGAAGAAGGAAATCAACTACAATCAAATTACTGAAAGAGATTTTAAGAAAAAGTGTTTAAGCACACTGTAAATATAACGTTATCTACAATATAATTTATGATTTGTGTATAAACATGTTTACAGCTTTTCCTCTGAAGATTTCTGCTTAAACACACATACTTGAAAGTTTTATTAAAGCTAAAATGTAAACTTTCTTAGTGAACAGATAAGACTATTGTTTGTTAGTTCAGTGGTTGTTCTATTTTCCCTAAAAATGAAATGGATGTTATGGGTCATGTTAATTTTAATTACTTTTTTTTAAGAAAACAATATTAAATATAGGGGGGGAAAAACTTCTTAAACTTAGAAGTCATAAAGAAATTGCAAAAATAAATTATAGATATCAGTGCATGTACACGGAAACACATCTATCCATGAAAGGGAAAATATTGTAATCAAAGTAAAAAAGCATTGGACAGAATTGAAGATGTTTTCTGCAGAAAATATGACTAAGTAATGTTACATACAAAGTTCATGCATGTTTATAAAAATATTGAGACACCAGGAATAATTTGAAAATGTAAATAAGAATAAGGTAATTTTGTATTGTGTGTGTATGCAGTCCTTTACGACCCCATGGACTGTAGTGTGCGAGGCTCGGTCCATGGGATTTTCCAGACATGAATATTGGAGTGTATTGCTGTTTCCTTCTCCAGGGGTTCTTACTGACCCAGGGATCAAACATGCTTCCTTCTCTTGCGTCTCCTGCATTGGCAGGCTAATTCTTTACCCCTCTGCCACCTGGGAATTTTACCTGTTCCAAAATTAATAGTAGCAACTACTAATGAGAATACTATGATCATACAGCTGGTGGCAGTATAACCAAATTTAATTTGTCTAGAAAACAATTTGAACGTATGTAACAAGACCTGCCTGAGAAGTATTCAGAATTTTGTGGTCTTTCCCCATATCTTGGACTTATCCAACCAAGTAGGTAACTAAAAACAATAGCACAAATTGAAGTTAAAATGATTATATAATGTGATTAAAACTCTATAAACCAATGCTTGTGAAATCTTGAAACTGTAATTTACTTTCCTCCACATGTGACACAATGTGACTTTGTTCAACAGAAACTAAGATTTATAATTGCTAGATTTTAGTTTTTTCAGTCAGAATTGTACATGAATATAGTTTAAAGAATTAAATAGTTCTATGAAATTAAGGTTGGGGAAAGAAAAAAATCAGTCCTCTGTCTTTTACATTCTGCCTAGAGATGTAAGGAACTCTTTTGGTTTCTTAGTTGTTTTGCTGTTCACTGCCATGTCTCCAATATATTCATAACTTGTTGATTTTCAATTTTAGTCATTGTCTGCTTTGGATTTAGCACTCTTCCCACCTCTCCATGAACCCTATCATTTCCTATATCTCAGTTTTTCAGTACAGTTATAATTCTGGTTTAGAACAGTAGTGTTATATTTTTATGACTATAAAGGTTATTTGCTGCTGTAAATTGGTACTTACCTGCACAACTTTTTTTCCCCTGGCATTAATAATTTTCTTATTTTTTCTTTTTCTAAATGTCTGTATATCACAAAATCTACCCCAGTCTGTGTATCCGAATGTGATTCTGTAAGACAGAGAATGTGCCCTAAAACACTCTGTTTAAGAATTTTGTGTAGTTTTCTTTATATTGGAGAAGGTCGAACTTGATCATAAAGATGGATTGATCATTGATTAATGAAATTGGTGTTTGCTAGTAGAAATTAAGTAGTTTTGATGTTTGAATTATAATTTTGTAAGATTCTGCTAAATGGCAGAACAGAACCATTTAACTTTGTTTAAACAACTGTAAGGACAGCTAAAATTTATCAGATAGAAAGCTTTCCTGGTGGAGAAGTAGTAGTCTGTGTTGTCAGCAGCATCAAAAAATGTTAATGTTATGAAAATGTTGCCTTGGAGATTCTGTGTTTTTTTTCCCCCCTAATCTTATGGAAAGGAAGGATCATTTTACCTGGCAGTGCTTATGAATGGTAAGTTGGTACAGAATTGGGGACATGTAACAGTGACAAGATGCTGAAAAAGGAAAATAGGAACAGTGACGATGAATGGAGTAATAAAGATTCGAGGCAGTGGCAGTAACTATTCTTGGAATGAAGGCAATGGTCAGGGATGATGAATGGAAAGAGAACACAGCTCTGCAAGTTGAAAGAAAAAGGCATGTGTTTCTCATCCAGGTCCTAAGGTTAGCCCCCTGTCTTTAAGTCCTCTTTATGACTACATGTTGTACAGGTGTATATGCATTTGTAGTGGAAAGAGATTGAAGCTTATTAAATGGAAAGGCTAAAATTATAAACATTTTAGTAGCTTCAAAAGGCATCACAATATTTTGTGATTGATAAAGGTCAGCCAGCTCATACATTTACAAATCTCAGATGTTCTTTGTATTCACAAGCAGCAAAACAGACATGGGAATGTTTAACGTGGCTTTCTACAATATGGTTCCAGATTCCCTGTAATGATTGCTTGAAAAGCGGAGACTTCAGATAGTTTGAACATTTAATGAGAAAATGTAAGTTTGTACATAAATGTTTAGAATACAATAATAGATTTGATGTGTGATTGCTTGATCTAGTACATTTGATCAATGCTCATGTTTGTATTCTGTCTCTTGAAAAATAAAAGTGAAACAGAAGGAGCTCTGAATTTTGCCTGACCTCCATTAGCATGCCTCTACTATTTTCATATGAATGAGTTGCAGGGTAAATATTAGAGATTGTGCTTATTTTGATAATAACTACATTGACATTCCAAACTGAGGTAAAGTAGGGGAATGAAAAAGGACACCTTGAAGCTCTAAGAGGATTTAAGGGTTCTTGATAAGGACTCATTACTGAAGTAATTTTATGCCTTGAAGTTTTATAAAGTCAGTGAAACTGGTATGTCATGGTAATTCATCGCAACTTTTTTTCAGTTGGATGCCTCCTGTAATCTAAGAGTTGTTCTTGGATGTACTAACACTGCATATGCTCTGGGAATATTTTTGATAGCATTCTTTGGAAGGAGTCAGAGCAAAGGGACCTTTTTCCCACTCTGGTTCTGTACTTTTCAGAAGTTAAGTGAAAGACATGTAGTAGTACCACATCAAATAGTGGTAATACTTCAGGTTAATAAACTTTACAAAGTACACATTTCATATACATTAGTTCAGTTGGTGAATATATGAAGGGACTATTTCCCCTGTTCTTCAGAGAGGAAACAGTGACAATGAACTAGACAGTGACAGTGAACTAGAGACGAAGGTTTCTGACTCCTGATTCTATTCTGTGTACATTACATTGGGTGGTTATATCAGATATGGAATTTAAAATGGATCCAACTTCAGTTCAGTTCAGGCTCTCAGTGGTGTTCGACTCTTTGTAACCTCATGGACTGTAGCATGCCAGGCCTCCCTGTCCATCCCCAGCTCCTGGAGTTTACCAAGTAAACGTGGATCCAGGAAGATGCAAGTTATATTACTATTAATAACTTGCACTTAAATAGCATGTAAACATTTACAATAAAATGGAAAAACATTAAAAACTTATCATTACAAAAAGAGGATACACATTATTTTATTTGGTCTTCATAATTACTGTGAAATAGAACAGGAATTAAAACCCCCACTTTATAGCTGGTGTAATAAAGAGGCTAAGTAATTTGTCCAGCATGTTATAGCTGCTCCTGCTGCTAAGTTGCTTCAGTCGTGTCCGACTCTGTGCGACCCCATAGACGGCAGCCCACCAGGCTCCGCCGTCCCTGGGATTCTGCAGGCAAGAACGCTGGAGTGGGTTGCCATTTCCTTCTCCAGTGCATGAAAGTGAGAAGTGAGGGTAAAGTTGCTCAGTCGTGTCCGACTCTTCGCGACCCCATGGACTGCAGCCTACCAGGCTCCTCCATCCATGGGATTTTCTAGGCAAGAGTACTGGAGTGGGTTGCCATTGCCTTCTCCGGTCTTATAGCTATTAAGTGGGAAGACCAGGTTTCTGAGATCTTTGCCTTTTAGACTAGTATTTCTTCAGTAAACAACTAGTCTCATTGCTTCTCATCCATTTTGTGTGTACTGCTGTTGAATCATAGAGGGATACTAAATTGGTGTCTGACTACATGGATAAATTTTGCTGAAGTAATTTAGTAATATACCAGTTGTATAATATTTATGTGATTCAAGATATAAATAAAACAAATTTCTGCCATGATAGTGAAACCTTTCCCAAAAAATGAAGTCTTTTTTGAAATTAGAGTGCCATGTATATTATTGAATAGATTTTCATGTTAAGTTTACTTAATACATGATATATTTATATAATCCAGGTTGAGAGTTTTAGTGATTTCTCTCTTGGTTTCCACCTTATTGACCTTTAAAATATCAATCTGGAACATTGAAATAGCTAGTTTTAGAACATTGGTAAGTGACTTATAATATTTTTTCTCTGATTGTTAGTTTGTATATATACGTATTTGTATGTGTGAAAGTCAAGAACCTGAGACAGACATTAACTTTTGGTTCTTTCATTTGACCTACATTTTCCTTTAAAAAAAAAAATCCCCTTGAGTAAAAGTTGTTTGCTTTGTTTTTAATCAAGTGAATAGATTATACACAGGATATACTTAGCTGGCCTCTCTAGTAACAGGAACCACGTATTGGGAATTATTTTTCTTACATCAGTCAAATCATTTTGTTAAGTAATATAGTGATATCAGGGCTTCCTCGGTGTCTCAGCGGTAAAGAATCCTGCAAAGGAGATGTGGATTCAATCCCTGGGTCGGGAAGATCCCCTGGAGGAGGAAATGGCAACCCACTCTAGTGTTCTTGCCTGGAGAATCCCATGGACAGAGGAACCTGGCAGGCTACAGTCCACGGGGTCACAGGGTCAGACACTTAGCACGCATACTCATAGTGATATAAACTTTTTTTTTTAAACTAACTGTAAATATTAGAGACCATTTCTTTTCCCTTTAAAATGTTTTGGTAGTATATTTTAGATGGATTGCATTAGTAGTTATCCCACAGTGTTCTGGTTTTTAAGATACACAGATATGCTGGTGTAGCAGAAAGAGCCCCTGATTTTCAAGTCAGAAGAGTGCCACAAACTTGAAATATCACTTTAATCATATGTATACCTCTGGGTCTTAGATATCCATGTATTAAAAAAAAAAAAAGTGTTTAGTTGATTATACTTGAGAATCTCTTCATCTTAAACTTTCTACAACCCTATTTTCATTTGTATGAAATAAAGATCATTATCTTTCTTGAGGCAAAAGACCTATAGACAGATTAGTGTACTTTAGATATATTCTTGATGAAAGTGTTTTATTTACTTAAAAATTGAAAATTTTTTTGCCATTTTATGTAGGAAAACTACAATTGAAAGCCTATAATTAAAAATTTTTGTAAATCTTCATAGAAGAACTTACTGTGGAGATTATCAATCCTGATTACTTCCTATTAAAGTTTTAGTTAACCTTTCCTTAGGTATAATCATATATTTTGTTAAGCAAGATTCATGGTTACAAATGATTTTTTTTCTCTGGTTAAAAAACGGATTTTCTGTTATGGTATTTTTAGGAATGCATGCAAAAACTGGTAAAATTAGAATAAGATCTCTAATTTAGTTATCAGTATTATATCAATGTCAGTTTCCTGGTTTTGAAAATGTACTATGCTTATGTAAAATGTTTTCATTGGGGAAAATTGGGTAAAGAGTACATGAGTAAACTCTGAACTATTTTCACAAGTTCAAGTTCTTGTGAGCCTTAAATTATTTTAGAAAATGTAAATTTATCTTTGGGTATGGCTAAGTATGGGTCTGTTTCTAGAAACTGCATATTACTGATTTTACTACTTGAAAGTTGAAATATGTATTCTTAATGTATTAAAAGGTATGTTTTGTCTGAAATATAGAATACCTCTAGAAAAGCACCCAGATGGTAAGTGTGAAAGTGAAGTGAAAGTGAAGGTCGCTCAGTCGTGACCGACTATACAGTCCATGGAATTCTCCAGGCCAGAATACTAGAGTGGGTAGCTGTTAAGCGTAAACCTTGACAAGTTGATGAAGTGAACACACCTGAGTAACCAGCACCCATGGGTAAAGATAGAACACGAACTGTAGCACAGAACTCCTGCCTGGTTCCTCTCATTACTTTTCTGCCTGGTTCCTCTCATTACTTTTCACACCAAAGAATAACCACTAGCCTCACTGAATATTTAGGTCTGATGTTAGTGTTAAAATATTAGTGAATTTTATCAAAAATGTGGGTTTCATTTTTTCTTTGCATCAAATGTAATGTATTTACATCAGAAGTAGTGTACACAGCACAATGACTAAAGTACTTAATTGTGAATTAAACTGACCCTTCATGTAGAAATTACACAATGAGACAATACTTAAACCTTTCACTGTGATAGTAAATTGGAAATCAGTAACAAAAGATAAAATTAAATGTGTGGTGGCAACTATGAGTTATTTTCCAGAAACCATTCTTTTCTTGTGCAGTAGAATTATGTTTGTAGTACCCAGAATTCTTGAGTGAATAACTTAATGTATATTTGCTGAATTGAAAACCAAATCAGTTATAAAACTAATACTCTTAATTCCTAAAACTTTAAAAACTGTGAAACATAAGTGACAGCAGAAGATTTTGTCTAGGGCAAAACTGAGTCCTGTAAACGCCAGTATTTAGCATTGAGAGATAAATGGACTTGGGCAACATTTCCACCATTCCTGCATCTACCCCGAAGATCTTCTTTTTGCTATGGATAGAAAAGGATCCTTAAGAAAAGGATTTCACAGAATGCTTGGGAAACTGTAAGTTGTAGGTGAGACTGTATTTTCCAGTCTCCTTATTTATTTGATTGAGCCGATGTGGCTATGTTCTTGCCAATGAAGTCTGAGAAGTGATGAAAGCAATATCTACTTTATTTGCTGCTTCAGAAATTTCTGAACCTGGATTTCCATTGTTTGTTTTACCACTGACAAGAATAGCCCTCATGTAAGATTGAGGTGTCTCTTGACTGACTGGGGCTCACAAACCTGGAGCAGTCATCTTGGATGGGTATCAAGAGAAATTAACTGCTTGTTTCTTAAGCCACTACCCTTTGAGAGAGGTTTCTTTGCAATAGCTGCTTAGTCTGTGCTGACAAATGCATACTTAATCCAAGTGATTCTTAGGCACATATCTGCTATAGCTGTTCTAAAATTGCAAAGTTAATGTATGATTTACTTTTAAGAATACTTAACACAGATTTAAATATTACCTGTATAATGTCATTCATGTATTTATTTGCCTTCCTGTGATGCTCTCTTGAATGTAAATGATTATGATTAGGGGACTCAAGATAGCAGAATCTTTTCAGTAAACAAATTGAGTACATTTAAAAAGTGTTTAAAAATGACAAAGCTCATATAGATCACTGACATTTTTTGTGTTGCATGGAGTCATTCATTGGATGTTGCCTGATCAATATGTATGTATGTTTTATTTTCACCACTGGTGCTTATTCATTTGACAGTGGGATAATATGCAGTGAAGAAGCGGCAAGACATTTACATGTCAGATGAACAGAGCAACATTCATTCAGAGTATCGCCTTTCACTAGCATCTTCTAGTGGAAAACCAAGGTAATTGTAGGGTGTGTAATGTCCTCTTTCTGCTATTAATAGCAATTGTCTTAATTATGTATGTTCTTTCATTTTCATTACTCTATAAAATTGATATGTTTAAAATAGTGATTTTATCCTTGAGACTATTATATAAGAAACTGAAGTGTTTGGATTAAAAACCAAAATCTCCAACCTAATGTAGCTTTGGGATTAAATATATTTTATAGAACTATTTTCCAAAATTCTTAACTCACATAAGCCACATATGATAATTAGACCTAATTTATTCAGGTAATACTCAATTTAATTGAGTATCATTTGACATAAATGGGAGTGTTTGATAATTTACATGTGTAGGTAGTGTCTCAAACTTTAGCTAGCAACAGACTCAACTAGGAAGACTGGTTGACACTGCTGAGCCTAACCCCAGAGTTCCAGATTTAGTAGGTCTGGGTGGGGTGAAAGAATTTACATTTCTAAGAAATTTTCAGGTAATCATGATACAGCTTCTGCTGCTCCTCCAATATATGTTGATTAATCACTGATGGTGGTTAGGTATCAAACTTTGAAAATGTGCATACCGTGCAGATGACCCCTGACTTAGGGTATTTTGAATTTACAGTGGTGAAAAAGAAGTATGCATTCAACATTTGAATTTCGAATTTTTGTCTTTGCCCAAGCTAGTGATGTACAGTACAGTACACTCTTGATGCTGGGCAGTGGCAATGAGCTGCAGCCCTCAGTCAGCTGTGCAGTCACAGGGGTAAAGAGGCATTCTATATCGATTCATACAACCTTTTTTTTTTTTTCCATACAACCTTCCTGTTTTCACTTTCAGTATTCAGTAAAGTTCATGAGATTATTATGAAACAGGCTTTGTGTTAGATGATTTTGCCCAACTGTAGGCTAATTAATGGTAAGTGGTCTGAACACATTTAAAGTAGGCTGGGCTAGCTGTGATGTTCAACAGATAATGTATATTAAATGTATTTTCAACTTAGGATATTTTTCAAGTTAGGATGGATTGAGGCAGCAGTGTAAGGTAATATCTGTTTCTTTACATCAGATTTTTGATTAACATCTGGTATTTTCGGGTATTAATTTTTGCCTCTTAATGTCTTATGTCCTTTATATCATATACAAAATCATTGTTACTGATTCTTTTTCTGGATTCTGTTCTTCTTTGGTCTATCTGTTATTTTAGTTATTGTAACTTTCTAAAAAGAAGTCTTTGTCATCTTGCTAATTTTCTGAACTTTGTTGATTGCCCTTCAGTTTTGCTCTTCCATATGAATTTTTGGATGAGCTTATGCAATCTCACGAAAAGTTGACAGCTGCAGGATTTTGATTGACATTGAATTAGATTTGTATACACTTGGAAGACTATATATCTTAAGGTGTTTATTCCATTCATGTAGGTGGTCTTTGTACAGTTTTCGCAATTCTTCTTTACTGTCCTTCAACAGTATCTTATACACTTCTCCTTTTAATGGTCTTACTCTGTTTCTGTCTAGGAATCTAGTAATTTTTGTTTTCTAATTGGTTTTCACTGGATAAAATATGATATTTAAAAACTTTTTATTGAAGTACTATCTGTATACAGAAAAATAAACAGTATGATAAGTACAGTGAATTATCACAAAGTAAACATTACCATACCCACTCCAGTGTTCTTGCCTGGAGAATCCCAGGCAAGGGATGGTGGAGCCTGGTGGGCTGCTGTCTATGGGGTCGCACAGAGTCGGACACGACTGAAGTGACTTAGCAGCAGCAGCAAACATTACCATTACTCAAGAAAGAGAACATTATTACAATTTCCAATCCCAATTATCACCCCCTCCCTTCCCTTCAGAAAATAACTATTAAGGCATCTTGGTTTAGTTTTTGCCCATTTTAAATTATATGTAAATAGACTTTTATTTATTTAAAAGTCAGTGTTTTATTTAGTGTTTGTCATCTTTTTGTTGTTGTTGTTCAGTCACTAAGTTGTTTCCAACTCTTTGCAACCCCATGGACTGTGACACACCATGCTACCCTGTCCTTCACTATCTCCTGGAGTTTGCTCAAACTCATGTTCATTGAGTTGATGATGCCATCTGACCATCTCATTCTCTATTGTCCCTTTCTCCTCCTGCCCCCAATCTTTTCCAGCGTCAGGGTCCTTTCCAGTGAGTTGGCTCTTTGCATCAGGTGGCCAAAGTATTGGGGCTTCAGCAACAGTCCTTCCAATGAATATTCACAGTTGAGTTCCTTTAGGATTGACTGGTTTGATCTCCTTGCAGTCCTAAGGGACTCTCAGGAGTCTTCTGCAGCACCACAGTTCTAAAGTATCAGTTCTTTGGTGCTCAGCCGTCTCTATGGTCCAACTCTCACATCTGTTCATGACTACTGGAAAAACCATAACTTTGACTATATGGACCTTTGTCAGCAAAGTGATGTTCAGGCTAGTCACATTTTAAGTGCTCAGTAACCACATGTGGCTACTGGCTACTGTGCTGGAAAGGTTTATTTAGGAGACTTAGCTTCAAGACCTTCAATATAGGATATAATATGCATTATAAAGGAAAGACTGATAAAATAATACAGTTACCTTCTGCTTAGTCTCAATTTGTGAGATTCATTTATGTTAGTGTGTGAAGCTTTAAATTTATTTTCATTCCTGTGTAGTATTCCATTGTAAAATTGTTCTGTTTTATTCATTTATGTGTTTATTAGCATTCTAATGTTGATGGACATTTGGCCTTTTGCTTGTTTTGAGCTATGATGAATAATGATTGTGTGAATTTTTATGTTCCTTCATTTCTTTTGGTGTTCCTGTACATGTGTTTTGGCATATATCCAAGAGAAGTATTGCCATGTGAAAGGATATGCTTATGTTCATCTTCTGGTAGATCCTGCCAAACAGCTTTCGAAAGGTTACCAATCTACAGTCCCACCAGTAGTGTATGCAAGTTCTAATTGACTCCATATTCTTGCTACATCTTTTATGTTTTATTCATTCTGGTGGGTATGTAGTGGTATCTACTTGTGATTTTAATTTATAATTCTCTATTAAGGTTGAGAATCTTTTCATAAGCTTCTTAGTAATTTGGCTAACCTCTTATAAAATACCTGTTCAAAATCTACCTAGTTTTCCATTGAGTTGTCTCATAATTTTCATATTGATTTGTAGGAATTCCTTATATATTCTTGACTATTAAATTGCCATACTCTTCTGCCAATCTGTTGCTGCCTTTTTTTACTCTCTTGATGAATATCAATTTCTTTATTTTAATGTAGTATATTTTATCAGTCTTTACTTTATAATGAATGTCATGTCCTGTCTTGAAAGTCATGAAATTAGTTGCCCATATAAATCTTCTAGATCTGTACTTTCCAGTACAGTATTTAGTAGCCACATGTGGCCACTGAGCATTTGAAATGTGACTAGTCTGAGTTAAGATATCTTGGGGCACAAATCAAGCCTCAGTAAATTTAAGAAAATTGAAATCATATCAAGCATCTTTTCTGACAACTACACTAAGAGACTAGATATCAATTATAGGGGAATAAACTGTAAAAAAAATACAAACACATGAAAATTTAACAATATATTTCTAAATAACAGACACATTACTGAAGAATAAAAAGGGAAATCAAAAAATTCCTAGAAACAAATGACAATGAAAACATGACCCAAAATCTCTGCGATGCCACAAAAGCAGTTCTAAGAGTTAAGTTGATAGCAATGCAATCCTACCTCCAGGAACAGCAAAAACATTGGATAGAGAACCTAACTTTAACCTTGCTGCTGCTGCTGCTAAGTTGCTTTAGTCTTGTCCAACTCTGTGCAACCCCATAGATGGCAGCCCACCCGGCTCCCCCATCCCTGGGATTCTCCAGAACACAGGAGTGGGTTGCCATTTCCTTCTCCAATGCATGAAAGTGAAAAGTGAAAGAGAAGTCGCTCAGTCTTGCCTTCTCCACTTTATCCCTAAAACAGCCTAAAAAAGAACAGAAAAACTCCAAAGTTAGTAGAAAGAAAGAAAGATCAGAGCCAAAATAAATGAAAAAGAAATTAAGGAAACAGTAATAAAGATTAATAAAACTAAAACCTGGTTCTTTGAGAAAATCAAATTGAAAAACTATTAGCCAGACTCATCAAGCAAAAGGGGGAGAAGGATCAAATCAACAAAATTAGAAATGAAAAAGGAGAGAGATTACAGCAGACAACACAGAAATACAAAGGATCATAAGAGACCATTATGAGCAACTATATGCCAATAAAATGGACAAACTGGAAGAAATGGACAGATCCTTAGAAAAGTTCAACCTTCCAAGACTGAACCAAGGAGAAAGAAATTAGGAACAAGTGAATCACAAGAACTGAAATCTAAACTGTGATCAAAAATCTCCCACAAAACGAAAGCTCAGGGTCAGATTGCTTCACAGGCGAATGCTGTCAAACATGTAGAGAAGGGCTAATGCCTATACTTCTGAAGATTTCAGAAAATCACAGAAGAAGGAACAATTCCAAACTCATTCTACGGGGCCACCATTACTCTGATACCAAAAACAGATAAAGCTATCACAAAAAAAGAAAATTGCAGGCCAGTATCACTGGTGAACATAGATGCAGAAATCCTCAACAAAATTCTAGCGAACAGAATTCAGCAACACATTAAAAAGATCATATACCTTGATCAAGTTGGGTTCATACCAGGGATGCAAAGATTCTTCAATATATGCAAATCAATCAATGTGATACACCATACTAACAAATTGAAAGATAAAAATCATATGATAATAGATGTCAAAAGCCTTTGACCAAATTCAGCACCCATTTATTAAAAAAAAAAAAACCTTCAAAAAATGGGCATAGAAGGAACCTACCTCAAAATAGTAAAGGCCATATATGATAAAACCCACAGCAAACATTATTTTCAATGGTGAAAAACTGAAAGCATTCCCTCTAAGATCGGGAACAAGACAAGAGTGCCCACTCTTGCCAGTATTATTTAGCATATTTTTGGAAGTCCTAGCTATGGCATGGAGCCTGGTGGGCTGCCGTCTATGGGGTCACACAGAGTCGGACACGACTGAGTCATCGTAGCAGCAGCAGCAGCTATGGCAGAGTAGAAAAAGAAAAGGAGTCCAGATTGGAAAAGTAAAATTCTCACTGCAGATGACATGATACTATACAAAGAAAACCCTAAAGATAGTATATCTGAACATTAACTAGAGCTAATCACTGAATTTAGTAAAATCACAGGATACAAAATCAGTACACAGAAATCACTTGGATTCCTATACACTAACAGTGAAAAATCAGAGATTAACAAATCAACCCCATTTACCATTGCAATAAAAACAATAAAATATGTAGGAATAAACCTACCTAAGGAGACAAAAAAGCTGTATATAGAAAACTATGACACCAATGCTAGAAATCAAAGATGATATAAACAGATGGAGAGATATTCCATGTTCCTGGGTTGGAAGAATCAATATTGTGAAAATGACTCTACTGCTAAATGCAATCTACAGATTCAGTACAATCCCTATCAAATTACCAATGGCATTTTTCACAGAACTAGAACAAAAAGTTTCACAGTTTGTATGGAAATACAAAAGACTCCAAATGGCCAAGGCAATCTTGAGAAAGAAGAATGGAGCTGGAAGAATCAACCATCCTGATGTCAGACTATACTATAAAGCTACAGTCATCAAGACAGTATGGTACTGGCATAAAAACAGAACTATAGACCAATGAAACAAGATAGCCCAGAGTTAGGGGGCCCATAGGTGTGTGGATTTGTCTTTGACAAAGGAGGCAAGAATATACAATGGAGAAAAGATAGTCTCTTCAATAAGTGGTGCTGGGAAAACTGGACAGCTATATGTAAAAGAATGAAATTAGAACACTTCCTAACAGCATACACAAAGGTAAACTCAAAATGGATTGAAGAACTAAATGTAAGAGTAGAAACTACAAAGCTCTTAGAGGAAAACATAGGCAGAACACTCTATGACATAAATCACAGCAAGATCCTCTATGACTAATTCTAGAGTCAGCTCTTAGAGTAGTGGAAATAAAAAAACAAAACTAAACAAATGGGACCTAATTAAACTTAAAAGCTTTTGCGCAGCAAAAGAAACTATAAACAAGGTGAAAAAACAACCCTCAGAATGGGGAAAAAAGCAAGCGAAACAATTGACAAATTATTGATTTCTAAAATACATAGGAAGCTCATGCAACTCAATACCAGAAAAACAACTCAATCCAAAAGTGGACAGAAGACCTAAACAAACGTTTCTCCAAAGAAGACATACACATGGCTAATATATACATGAAAAGATGCTCAACGTTACTCATTATTAAAGAAATGCAAATCAAAACTACAACGAGAGATCACCTCGCCTGGGTCAGAATTGCCATCATCAAAAAATCTTCAAACAATAAATGCTGTAGAGGGTGTGGAGAAAAGGGAACCCTCTTGCACTGTTACATCGTGAGAATGTAAATTGATAACAGCCACTATGGAAGATAGTATGGCGATTCCTTAAACTAGAAATAAAACTACCATGTGACCCAGCAATTCCAACATTAGGTGTATACCCTGAGAAATCTGAAATTGAAAAAGACACATGTACCCAGTGTTCATTGTGGCACTGTTCACAATAGCTAGGACATGGAAGCAACCTAGAGGTCCATCGGCAGATGAATGGATAAAGAAGCTGAGGTTCATATACACAATGGAATATTACTCAGTGATAGGAATGCATTTGAGTCAGTTCTAATAAAGTGTATAAACCTAGAGCCTATTATGCAAGTGAATTAAGTCAGAGAAAAATACTGTATATTAGTGCATATATATGGAATCTAGAAAAATGATACAGATGAACCTATTTGCAGGGCAGTAGTGAAGACACAGACATAGAGCACAGACTTGTAGACACCATGCTGGGAAGAAGAGGGACAAATGGAGAGAGTAGCATGGAAACCTATACCCTACTGTATGGAAATTTGCTGTATGACGCAGGGAACTCAGACCAGGGCTGTGTGACAACCTAGAGCAATGGGAAGTGGGAGGGAGGTTCAAGAGGGAGGGGACATATGTATAATTATGGCTTATGCATGTTGCTGTATGGCCAAAACTAAACACAATATTGTAAAACAATTATCCTTAATTAAAAATAGATACATTTTTTTTTTTTTAAGTTCTGTAAGTATAAGATCTCCCACACTGTAGGCAGACGCTTTACATCTGAGCCACCAGGAAAGTCCAAGTATAAGGTGATCTCCCCAGGTCGATAGGTGCCCAATATGCTACTGGAGAAGAGTGGAAAACCTAACTCCAGAAAGAATGAAGAGACAGAGCCAAAGCAAAAACAATGCCCTGTTGTGGATGTGACTGGTTATGGAAGTAAAGTCCAATGAGGTAAAGGACAATATTGCATTGGAACCTGGAATGTTAGGTTCATGCATCAGGGTAAATTGGAAGTGGTCAAACAGAAGATGGCAAGGGTGAACATCAGCATTTTAGGAATCAGTGAACTGAAATGAACTGGAATGGGCGAATTTAACTCAGATGACTGTTATATCTACTAGTGTGGGCAAGAATCTCTTAGGAGAAATGGAATTGTCATAGTCAACAAAAGAATCCAAAATGCAGTTCCTGAGTGCAGTTTCAAAACCAACAGAGGATCTCTGTTTGTTTCCAAAATCAACCATTCATTCATTACCACAGTAATCCAAGTCTATGCCCTGACCAGTAATGCTAAAGAAGCTGAAGTTGAACTGTCCTATGAAGACCTCCAAGACCTTCTAGAACTAATACACAAAAAAAGATGTCCTTTTCATTATAGGGGACTAGAATGCAAAAGTAGGAACTCAAAAGATGGCTGGAGTAACAGGCAAATTTGGCCTTGGAATACAAAATGAAGCAGGGCAAAGGCTAACAGAGTTTTGCCAAGAGAATGCACTGGTCATAGCAAAACCCTCTGCCAACAACACAAGAGACTACTGTACACATGGACATCACCAGATGGTCAATACCAAAATCAGGTTGATTCTATTCTTTGTAGCCAAAGATGGAGAAGTTCTATAGTCAGCAAAAACAAGACCAGGAGCTGACTGTGGCTCAGATCATGAACTCCTTATTGTCACCTTCAGACTTACATTGCAGAAAGTAGAGAATACCACTAGACCATTCACGTATGACCTAAATCAGATCCCTTATGATTATATAGTGGAAGTGACAAATAGATTCAAGGGATTAGATCTAATAGAGTGTGTGAAGAACTATGGATGTAGATTCATGACATTGTACAGGAGGCAGTGATCAAGGCCATCTCCAAGAAAAAGAAATGGAAAATGGCAAAATGGTTGTCCGAGGAGGCCTTATAAATAGCTGTGCAAAGAAGAGAAGGCAAAGGCAAAGGAGAAAAGGAAAGATATATCCACTTGAATGCAGAGTACCAGAGAATAGCAAGGAGAGATAAGAAAGCCTTCCTCAGTGATCAGTGCAAAGAAATAGAAGAAAACAATAGAATGGGAAAGACTAGAGATCTCTTCAAGAAAATTAGAGATACCCAGGGAAAATTTCATGCAAAGATGGACACAAGAAAGGACAGAAATGGTATAGACCTAACAGAAGCAGAAAGTATTAAGCAGAGGTGGCAAGAATACACAGAAGAACTACAGAAAACAAATTTTCATGACCCAGATAACCACAGAGCCAAATATCCTGGAATGTGAGGTCAAGTGGGCCTTAGGAAGCCTCACCATGAACAAAGCTAGTGGAGGTGGTAGAATTGCAGTTGAGCTATTTCAAATTCTAAATGATAATGCTGTGAAAGTGCTATAGTCAGTATGCCAGCAAATTTGGAAAACTCAGCAGTGGCCATAGGACTGGAAAAGGTCTGTTTTCATTCCAGTCCCAAAGAAAGGCAATGCCAAAGAATGTGCAAACTACTTCACAATTACACTCATCTAACATGCTAGCACAGAAATGCTCAAAGTTATCTAACCCAGGCTTCAACAGTACGTGAACCATGAACTTCCAGATGTTTAAGGTGGATTTAGAAAAGGCAGAGGAACCAGAGATCAAATGGCCAACATCAGTTGGATCATTGAAAAAGCAAGAGAGTTCCAGAAAAACAGCTAGTTCTGCTTTATTGACTATGCCAAAGGCTTTGACTGTGTGTGTCACAACAAACGGGAACATTCTTCAAGAGATGGAAATACCAGACCACCTTGCCTTCCTCCTCAGAAATCTGTAGGAAGATCAAGAAGCAGCAGTTAGAATGGGACATGGAATAACAGACTGGAAACAAATCTGGAAAGGAGTATGTCAAGGATGTATATTGTTACCCTGCTTATTTAACTTACGTGCAGAGTACATCATGTGAAATGCTGGGGTGAATGAAGCACAAGCTGGAATCAAGACTGCTGGCTGAAATATCAGTAACCTCAGATACACAGATGACACCACCCTTATGGCAGAAACTGAAGAACTAAAGAGCCTCTTGGTGAAAGTGAAAGAAGAGAGTGGAAAAGTTGGCTTAAAACCCAACATTCAGAAAACTAAGATCGTCGCATCAGGTCCCATCACTTCATGGCAAATAGATGGGGAAACAATAGAAACCATGACAGACTTTATTTTCTTCGGCTCCAGAATCACTGAAGATGGTGATCTCAGCCATGAAATTGAAAGATATTTGCTTAGAAGAAAAGCTATGACCAACCTAGACAGCATATTAAAAAGCAGAGAGATTACTTTGCTGACAAAGGTTGTCTAGTTAAAACTATGGTTTTTCCAGTAGTCGTGTATGGATGTGAGAGTTGGACTATAAACAAAGCTGAGTGCCAAAGAATTGATGCTTTTCATCTGTGGTGGTAGTGAAGACTCTTTTGAGAGTCTCATGGACTGCAAGGAGATCAATCTTGAATATTCACTGGAAGAACTGATACTTAAGCTGAAACTCCAATACTCTCTCCACATGATGGGAAGAACTGACTCATTATAAAAGACTCTGATGGCTGGGAAAGATTGAAGGCAGGAAGAGAAGATGACAGAGGATGAGATGGTTGGATGGCATCACCACCTCGATGGACATGAGTTTGAGCAACCTCCAGGAGTTGGTGATGGCTACCCAGGGAGGCCTGGTGTGCTGCAGTTCATCGGGTCTCAAAGAGTTGGACACAACTGAGTGACTGAACTGACATGTAAAATAAATGCCAGATTTCAAAGGCATAGTATTAAAAAATGTTATAAATTTCATTAATAAATTTTGGTTGCATGTTGAAATGATAATATCTGAAGATATAGTGGGTTAAATAAAATACAGGATGAAAATGACTTTGACCTGTTTATTCTAGAGAACTTTAAAATTGCTTGAATGACTCACTTCCATATTCTGGAAATATGCTCTCTAGGAGAACTTTCTGTGATGATGGACATGATCTGTGTTTACCCTGTTTAGTGTGAGAGCCATGAGCCATGTATTAGTGTTGAATATTTAAAATGTACCTGCATGACTGAGAAGCAGATTTTATTTTATTTTATTTTGGGGGGCTGTGCCATGTGATTTATGGGTTCTTAATTCCCCAGCCAGGGATTGAACATGGGCCACTGCAGCAAATGCACCAAGTTATAACCACTAGACTGCCAGGGATCTCCCAAGAAGCTGTTTATTTAAAGTTAATTTTTATTTTTGGTTGCACTGAGTCTTAATTGCTGTGCTTGGACTTTTCTGTAGTTGCAGAGCGCAGGCGCTACTCTCTAGTTGCAATACACAGGCTTCTCTTTGTCTTGGCTTCTTTTGTTGTGGAGCACAGGTTCTAAAAGCATGGACTTCAGTGGTTCCAGCATGTGGGCTCAGTAGTGGTGACTCATGGGTTCTAGATCACATGGGCTGAGTAATTGGTGGCGCATGGGCTTAGTTTCTCCTCAGCATGTGGAATTCTCTTGGACCAGAGATCAAACCCTTGTCCCCTGCATTGGCAGATGGATTCTTATCTAATGTACCACCAAGGAAGTCCTGTATTTAACTTGTTGGTTTAAATTTAAGTAGCTGCATGTGGCTACTTCCAAAAATAATGAACAGCACTCAATTCAGTGAGAGTCTGCTGAAGTTTTGGACTATGTGAAATTAACTTGCTGCTTACGGGTTCTTGTTGAAAGGTATGTAATATAATTACATGATAACCCAATTTAAAGTATTTATGGATATTTGTAAAAAGCTACATTGTGTTAACTAATGATATCACCATATAAAACTAATTTTAAAATAACTTGTTTTGTCTGCTTAAGAGCAAACTAAGCCTGAGGCCAAGGTGCTTCTTAGTAATTTTTTTAACATACTATATTGGGCAGTACAGTTTTAGACCCTTTATTACTCTACAATTTACTGTTTTAGATTTACATTTACAATCTATCTATAATTGATGTTTACATGTGGTGTGAGGTAGGAGTCAAGTTTTCTTCTTTATGGATATCTAATTGACTAAGCTCCAAGGAAAAGAGAATTTTTTCTGTTTTCATACTACATTATTTATTTGTTCTCACACCAAATATCCACACTGTCTTTAGTAACTGGTAGACAGAGTGCCTTGTTCGTTGGCCCTTTCTGTTTCCATATAAGCATTAAAAATACCTCATCAAGGGGTTTCCCTGGTGGCTCAGTAGTAAAGAATCTGCCTGCCAATGCAGGAAATATGGGTTTGATACTGGTCTGGGAAGATCCCACATGCCACAGAGCAGCTAAGCCCATGTGGCACCACTACTGAGCCTGTGCTCTGGAGCCCAAGGGCTACAACTGCTGAAGCCCGTGTGCCCTCAAGCCTGTGCTCTGCAACACAAGAAGCCACTGCAATGAGAAGCATGCGCACCACAACTAGAGAGTAGCCCCCGCTTTCCACAACTAGAGAAAGCCCCTGCACAGCTATGAAGATCTAGGGCAACCAACAATAAATAAATAAATTTTAAAAATACCTCATCAGTTTTCATAAAATAACTTTTGGAATTTTAGTTGGGCATTACATTGGATCTCTATAACATCCAAATATGTTATCCTTTTTTTATGAAAAAGCCTTACACATCTTTTGTTAGATTTATTTCTAGCTATTTGCTGCTATGAATTATAAACTTTCTAATTTCATAATCTATTTATTGCTGGTGTAGAGAAATACAGTTAATTGTCCTTGGGTCTAGCAATTGTACTAAATTAACTTATTAATTCTTACAGTTTCTTTTGTACTTTCTGCATACCCAGTCCTGCCATTTGTGAATAATGATAGTTTCATTTCCAATTCTTACATATTTTTTATTGTATTTCATCTTACTGCATTATTGTACTGGTCAGGATCTCAAGAACAGAAACCAATAAACTTTTTTGTAAAGGACCAGATAGGAAGGAAGCCAACATTTCCTGTATAAATGTACATAGACTATAAAGTATTGTGCTTAAAAGGGAGTCAGTAATCTTGCAAGTGAGTTTTAAGCAAATTTGTATTAATTTGAAGGGCTATACAATATTCTGATAAAAGGGGCTATTTTTATAGGGGATTGAATTAGGAAAGGACAATTCATAATCATGAAAGAAATGAGGTAAAACATTTACCTAGTAAATTGGCAACAGCTGAAAAGTTTTGTTTATTTTTAATGTGCATAAGTATAAACTAATGCTTATTTTTCTTTCCCTTTAGGAAAAATAGAAATGAAGGTACATATGCACACAAAATTTTGCCTCATTTGTTTGCTGACATTTATTTTCCATCATTGCAACCATTGCCATGAAGAACATGACCATGGTTCTGAAGAGCATCACAGACACCATCGTGGAATGACAGAATCGGAGTCAAGCGAATTTTCAGTGCTGGATGCTGAAAATGAAAAAAAATATTACATTGAAAAACTTTTTGACCGTTATGGTGAAAATGGAAGATTATCCTTTTTTGGTCTGGAGAAACTTTTAACAAACTTGGGCCTTGGAGAGATAAAAGTAGTTGAGATTAATCATGAGGATCTTGGCCACGATCATGTTTCTCACTTAGATATTTTGGCAGTTCAAGAGGGAAAGCATTTTCACTCGCATAACCACCAGCATTCCCATAATCATTTAAATTCAGAAAATCAAACTGTGACCAGTGTATCAGCAAAAAGAAACCGTAAGTGTGATCCAGAGAAAGAGACAATTGAAGTGTCTGTAAAATCTGATGATAAACATATGCATGACCACAGTCATCGCTTATGTCATCACCACTGTTTGCGTCATCACCTTGATCATAACACTACTCGCCATTTTCCTAATGATTCCATTACTCACAGTGAGCATGGGGAGCCTAGCCATGAACCTTCAACAGAGACCAATAAAACACAGGAGCAATCTGAAAGTAAGCTACCAAAAGGAAAGAGGAAGAGAAAAGAGAAGAAAAGTAATGAAAATTCTGGGGTTATTACACCAGGTTTTCCCTCTAACCATGATCAGGGTGAACAGTATGAACATAATCGGGTCCACAAACCTGATCGTGTACATAACCCAGGTCATTCTCATGTACGTCTTCCAGAACATAATGGTCATGATCCTGGTCATGGACACCAAGATCTTGATCCTGATATTGAAGGTGAACTTCGACATACTAGAAAGCGAGAAGCACCACATGTTAAAAAAAGTGCAATTTATTCAGCTGCTAGTCACAAAGATCATAATGAAGATGATCGCCAACATGAGGTAAGCAGAATAAGGCAGTGGCTCTGTAATTCTCAGATGATTCTGAAGTGCTCTTAGGGAAAAAGAAAAGTAACAGAGGAATAGACGACCGTATTCAAACTTGTTTCCAGTTACAAAATACAGGAAGGGCTAAAAATCAGATTAAAGATTTTTATCTGCATTTTCACTTGCATTGTTTGTTTTCACATTTGGGTTCCTTCAATTCTAAATGTTTAAAGGTTGTCAGAAAATATATTTCTTTTATTCCTTATTTTACTCTCTTGGTTAAGACTTGGTTTGACTCTCCAAGTTAGCTTACTGTTTCTAGATGCTTGAAAGTTGAAGTCCTTTTTTTGTTTAGACAGTTTCTCTTTCATAATAATTAACTTATTGAATTAACTACAGAGTGATTTCTAGTCACTGATCTAGCTCCAAAGTCAGGTATTTTGCACATGTGGTAGGTTTGTTTTCTCTGTCACTTTATCATAGGACCTACATGCTCAGATTAGTCTTTTCTCATGCTTTTGACAGATGAACACTGAATGCAGACAGATATAATAATGAGAAGTGCCAATAGCAATGGGATGGTTCTCTTCTAAATTTTTGTTCTCCTTTAAATAGTTTCACATTCGATTTATTACTTCTTAATTTTTAAACAGCTATTCACCTTAAAAACATTTTTGTTTCATTAAAAGTGTATCAATACCCTTATTCTTATATTTAGCTCTCATTAAAGTTTAGGAAAAGCTGTTGAATTTATTCTTGTTCAGATACATAAAAAGCAGGTTCAGCAGCATCTATTGTGGAAGATGACCTCAACCTTTGTTTTGGTCTCTTATTACTGAAATGTGTTTTACATCTAAGTAAATATCTTTGTTTCTTAACTAGACAAATCACTAGATATTTGGTTTTCAGCAAATTTTAAAATCTTAGTGTATTTTTAAAGAAATTGTTAATTTATTACTATGGGTAATATCCTAGAGTCTCTTGTTGATAATAACTAGACATTATCATAACTAAACATTAGTGTTTACTCTTTCAATTCTAGTTGCGGGGTCTGGATCACCAGTCTTATTATTTTGTATCCTCATAGGCCTGGTGCATAATGGGGATTTTTTCAAGATTTCTGGAAATGGTCTATGCATTAGATAGGGTAGTAGTACCTTATGTAAAGACTTGACATGAGAAAATCATTTGTTTGTATGTTTTGATTTTGTGTTTTTGCATTGGAGATACAGTAAGCAAGCATGCAAACAGAGTGCGTATATGTGGAAAAGAGCTACTCCGTTCCCTTAGTGTTAGATATTTGTATAATGATGGGTCCAGATTTTTTTTGTTATTTGTTTTCTTCTTAGTTTTTTTATACTTTGTACTTAAAAAGTTCTAGTGGATAAAGCTGCGTTTTTTAATCTTGCAGTTTTAGCACTGGGATAGAATTTCACTATATGATATTCTTCTGGGGTACCTTAGGTAGTAAAAATGTCTATATCCTTTTATATTTTAATATAAAGTTATTAAAGTACTCTTAAGTCTGTTTAACAGTAAAGTTATTAAAGTACTCTTAAGTCTATTTAACAGTTTCACCAAATAAGAATCTCGAGCAACTGATGATTGTAGTTTGACTAGGGAAGTGATATTTTTTTTCTTCACTCCTTCAGGATCTTGAGAATATAGTTTTAAATCATTCTTGTTAATGGCAGAAAGTCATTATCTTTTATATGTTGCAGTGGAGAATGGTTAAAATCCATAAAAAGTTTGGGGTAATCAGGTTGAATTCTTTCCTATCATAAGTTCCTATTAAAAGTCATTCTTTGTAGTAGATATTTATATTGCAGATTATTTTTAAATTATATTTAGAATATATCTTACTATATAGTACTTTTTCTGCCTAATCTTAAAGTACTCTTAATTTGTTTTATCAATTTTCTTGCAGTGTTTGAACGTCACTCAGTTGTTAAAATACCATGGTCATCGTGCCAACTCTCCAATCTCATCTGATCTATTTACATACCTTTGCCCTGCTTTGTTATATCAGATTGACAGCCGACTTTGTATTGAGCATTTTGACAAACTTTTAGTTGAAGATTTAAATAAGGATAAAAATCAGGTTCCTGAAGATGAGGCAAATATAGGGGCATCAGGTAAGATTTAAGTTCTTTCTCCTCAAAAGAGTCTCTGTACTTTTTTAAAAAAATAGAGTTGGAATCAGAAGGCAATTCCAAATGATTGCCTTATTTTTGTGTCTTTCAGTATATTTTAATCATGTTTAAGTATGTGTGTTTAGAAAAGATTGGAGGACGACAGGCATAATACAGTTTACTCATCTCTTCTGGCATTACATAGGAACATTGTGTCGTGTACAGAGAACTAATAGATTGGAAAGGAAATGCAGGTTTTTCATAAATAGATTATTCTTTATGGGCAAATGGGGGTCATTAATTAAAGTTACATGATGTTATAATTACTTAATATTTAGCAAGATGAGGGGCTCTAGTGAAAAGCCAAGATTACAAAATTTTTAAGGACGTGAAAAGAGAAGCTAGTGTGGTTAAACTCTTGGAATGTCTCAGAATGCCAGTGATTGGCACATGAACTTCATCATGGGCACTTAGAGAGTAATACCAAATGGGTAAGATCAAAACTATTTTTAAACTTCTCTCTTTGTACTTTTTCATCATATCCAGTTGGCTAGATTGCTCCACTTTGATGTTTACAGGTACCTCCTTCTGAAATTTCTATTCCATAGGAAATTTGTACCTCTTATTGAATCACAAATGTCATTCCAATTTATTCTTTTGATAAAATCTGAAAATCTTTGATGTTTTTCCTCTATCTGTAGTTTCCGTTTTCATTTCCTATTTTCACTTGTATAATCAGTTGTTGAGTCCAGTTGAGTCTTAAGTATTTTCCAGTTCTCTCCACTCTCATAACTTTAGTTCATATCCTCATTGGTTCTTTACTGAATTGTTGAAATAACTCCATAATTTTCCCTGCCTGTGTTTCTGTTCCCCTCATAGATCATGCTTAGCACTTAAGCTAGATTTATATGGACACTCTGACATAGATTTTTCTTTTAGTAATAGCCAGTATTTACTTAATTCGTGGACTTTTATTTATTTACAAACATGTATTGTAGGCACTGTTCTATACTCAGTTCATTTACTCCTTGCAACAGTCCTATGAAATAGAGAATGTTACCCTAAAAAATAGAATGTTACCCTAAAAAATTTCCCAAAGTCTCAAAACTAGTGAGTGAGTGTGGTAGAGTTCAGTTCTGGGAAGCTTAATCATTTTGGTATTCATATGTGCAAAGTGTCTTGCATACTTTTCTTCACTAAATTTTAATACTAATTGAATTATTTGAGGAAGCTATTATATGATTCTTGTTTTTATGGGTAATAAATAAGGTAAGGCATGGAAAAGTTAGTAACTTGCCCACAGTTCCCAGACCTAATAAATGATAAAATCCACCAAGTCTGAGGTTAATCACTGTGCTATTTTCCAAATTTAGGAAATTCTGATATCCCCTTTGTGATTTTTGCCATATATTGTTAATGTTACTTAACATTTTCATTAGATCTCTAGTACTTTTCTTTACATTTTTTAATATTGTAAGTAGTAGTAGCTATGAGGACATGGATATGATGTGATGTGCTAGGTATAGTTTTCCTCATTTATTTTAAAATACTGCATTATGCTATGTTGTTCAAAGTTTATATGTTTGTTTTTACCCCCCAATCATGCTTTTCAGAATATGATCCATGTCTACCTACTATCACATCTCTATTTTCCACCAATCATTTTTTCCCCTTCCCTCTAATTTTAACAAACCGTGATAATAGATTATGCTGGTTTTCCATGATTCTTCTCTGTCTTTTTACTTTGTAAGCATCTCTGCTTGGCTGACCACTGTGATTCCTCAATGATTGGTCTCCCTGGAATAACTTAACTGACTGTACTAGGTTTAATTAAGTCCCCTACCTTGACACCCTGTGGATATTGCCATCATGGTACAGAGTTCAGGGATCTTAATAACTGGATTAGTTATCTTTTTGTTTGCCTTTAGTTGCTTAAAGGAAGTTACTGGGTCTTTCATCTGAGCATCACTAGTGCCTAAGATACTTTGGACAAAAAGTAAATACTCATATATTGATTGAATGAATAAATTACTTAATATTAGTCTGTAAGCTTTTGTTTCTAACCTAGAAAGAACACTTGTAAGTCAGCCTAGTGTACATTGATAATAGTGTTCTCAAGAAGCATGAGTGGTATTTCATGAACTTCCTATGTGCAAAATCATGTTGAATGCACTTCTGGTTGAAATGCCTAAGATACAGTGGTATTGAAATGAAATGAAAGTCACTCAGTCATGTCCAACTCTTTGCAACCCCATGGACTGTCCGTGGAATTCTCCAGGCCAGAATACTGGAGTGGGTACCCTTCCCCTTCTCCAGGGGATCTTCCCAACCTTGGATCAAACTGAGGTCTTCCACATTGCAGGCAGATTCTTTACCAGCTGAGCCACCAGGGAAGCCCAGGAATACTGGAGTGGGTAGCCTATCCATTCTCCAGCAGATCTTCCCAACCCAGGAATTGAACTGGGGTCTCCTGCATCATAGGCAGATTCTGTACCAATTGAATAGTAATTGAAGTAACTAAATTTATGTGTATGAATATGAGCTGAAAAAAACAGAATTTTGATAAAATAGATAAAAGATTGAAAGGGCAGCATTTTAAAAGTTTTCATAGTGTAGAGCAGTACAGCAATAAGGTAGACATGTTTATGAATATCTCATTCTAGTATAAGAGTTCTGTTTGAGGCAGAGACATTCCTTAATGCTTAAAAGAGTTATGCATAAAAGAGATGCCCTCAATATATAACTAAGTCTCTTAGGTTCCTACCTATTCTTGGTTGATTTCTTTGCAATGGGAAAATAATAACCTCAGAATGGATAAATTAATCCTAATAGCCTATATTTATTAGAACCTTATTACGATGTGCTATTTTAAACACCACTTTTACAAGAGTTTAATTTTGTTATTCCGATGAGCTAGACATTTTTCTTTATTTCTCTTTACTGAGGAAAAGAGGTTTGAGAAGTTAAGGAACATGCCCAAATCACATAACAGAGCTGTGATAGGAACTAGAGTATTCTCCATCTAAAGCCTGTAATGTAACCACTGTGCTCTTTCCCTGTGCTATGCTCTACTGCTTCCTGAAAAGGCTTTTAAGTGTGCTTGGCCAGAATGTAAGTGACAGGGAGATAAGGAGAGTTTAGTGTTTTGACAGATAAAGCAGATGTAGACAGGAAAGTGGTACAGGTAAATATTGATGTAAGTATTACTCTAAGTATAGATTAGTCATTAAACAAAAATCTAAGAATAGTCTTCTAGTAGACAAGCTGGGTTCAGTCTGATAAGATCTGAAAGGGCAGAGAAAGTGAGTCCACACACTAGACTTGAATAATGATCTTTGGGTAGACAAAATATGTCCCCTTTCTGGCTTCATGCTCATTGATCTTTGTAGATAACTAAACACCTTGAGAGCCAGTGTCTCTCTCAGGCACTCATAAATTCTCACTGGCAGGAATAAAAGTGTGTGCTAGGTCTAAGATTATTTATCTTAATTAAAAATAAAATTCATGTGTTCTTTACAGGGGAAAAATAGAGGCTGAAAAGACTGAGGCATCTAGAGTTAAAACTAATACCCTTTTCCATTTCTACAGTTTCTTAAAAAACTCTGGTTATTTGCTTTCACATTTGCTGTGGGTTATGACTTAGAGTTGTCTATGTCATAATATTGATACAATCTACATATTTTAACAAAACTGTTGACAGATGATTGACTGTAGTAATATTGAAAATTGCACTTTATTCAATCTAAAAAGCCTTAGAGAAAAGTGTACTTGCTTTGAAAACAAGTACATTACTAATAGTGAATATTGATTAGTTGTTTGCAGGTGGTTATTAGCATTGTCAGAAATGAAACTTGAATTAATTATGTCCTGATAGATGTTAATAATTGTTAGAATGCCCTGCTAGTAATTATTTTTAATGACTGCTGCAACATTTAAGAAGGTTAACTTGTTCTGTATAAATCTCCCATAGTGACACAGCTACTACCTCATTAACTGTTCAAAGACTGCTGTAAACTAAATATGCTATATACTGTGTATGTTAGAAATCATTTGTTTCTCAAGATTGGCTCATTTAGTCATAGAGTTGACCCTAGCTTAATTACCAAGGTGGGGAGGGGAGGTTGTGAATAGGCTGCTAAGCATTTTCCACCAATTAAAATGCTGAAACAGTGTAGAAAACTGCCATCTTGCACATGCTTTGAACCAAGTTAATTAGAAAGTTTCCACAGATGAGCGCTTCTTTTTAAAAGAATGCATTTTCTCTCTAGATAATGAGAAAGGGAGTTGGTGAATAACTAAGCTTGAAGACCTTTAACGTTTTAAGCAACCTAATTTGCAGAATAAGTGAAGCTTGTTGCAGACATTTAATGTTTTTTATTGCATACGGTATCCTGGGTACAAATAAAGAAAACATTTGCTAGTTGTACTTAATAGTTTGCATAGTGTTAGGTTGGTATAAATTTTACAAGATTCCTTTCATTGTTTATCGTTTATTGTTATTTTGGGTTTCTTTTGGCTTTATACCAAACAAATTGTGATTTTAAAATGACAAATAATTTGGTTGGAAATAAAAACAATTTTATTGGCTTTTTTTACAACTAGGAAATTATGATATTTGAGCTTTAAATGTGTATGTTAATTAATTGTGGAAATAAGTGTGTACTTAAATACCATGGGAAAGTATTTCAAGGACAGTAAATTCAAAACAACTTTTATTACTCTTAGGTCAAAGAAATAGTAATTTTCCTTGAAGAATGTTTATAACTTGTTAGGAGAATGACTACTCCTTAAAGTTATAGTGCTAGGAAGCTAAAATTATTATTTAAAATTAATAAGAAATCAGCATAAGAAAACACATATGATAACATAAACTTATGGGATAATAGGGCTGTTTCACTAATGAAACAGTTGTGGAATAGTTGTAATCTATAGAAAATAACTAAAAATTTCTGATTTATCTGAAATAGGAAATTTGGCTCTAAGTTTTATTTCTTGGCACTGGCAAAAGTAAGTAATAGATATGTGAAATTAATTAGCTTTACGCTTACATGTATTTTCAATGGCATGTATTCTGAAAATCTTATATAACAACAAGTTTGTTAGTAATCTTTTGTCCCTCTTCCTCTGTCCTGATTAGCTCAAATTTTGAAAGAGTGATTGCCATTTGGGTTAATAAAGTTAGTATTTATTCTTATTGTCATGTTTAATTATACTTATTTTTCTTATAAATCCTTTTATATGAAGCTACTCCAGGAGAGACAAAAGTGATGTCACTTGGCCAAGAACTCTCTGAAAATACTATGATTTACTGGAAATAACAGTGGATTAAGAGAGGACTTTGGGTTTAGTTTTTTCTTTGCCATTTTAGCTATTTAACTATTTTTTATTATGCTAAAATATATATAACATCAAATCTGCTGTCTTAACCATTGTGCTTTTGTTACATTCACAATTTTGTGCAACCATGATGCTATTTTTACAACTTTTTGTTTTAACCACCACCCCAGATAGAAGTTGGGCTTCCCTGGTGGCTCAGCTGGTAAAGAATATGCCTTCAATGTGGGAAACTTGGGTTCGATCCCTGGATTGGGAAGATCCCCTGGAGAAGAGAATGGCTACCCATTCCAGTATTCTGGCCTGAAGAATTCCATGGACTGTATAGTTCATGGGGTTGGAAAGAGTTGGACATAACTGAGTAACTTTCACTTTCAGATAGAAGCTATGTAATCATTAAGCAATAATTCATTTCCCCCTTAACCTCAGCCCCCAGTAACCTCTAATCTTTTGTCTCTGAATTTGACTGTTTTAGATAGTTCATTTAAGTGGAATCATACAATGTTTGTATTTTTGTCTGCTTTATTGTGAAATACTTAACATGTTTTTTTTCCTAATGTAGGAAATTGTTTAGTTTTATTTTTGTTTTTATAAATTTATTTATTTATTTTGTCTTTGCTGGATCTTCATTGCTGTTCGAGCATTTTTTAGCTGTGGCGAGTGGGAACTAGTCGCGGTGCACAAGCTTCTCATTGCAGTGGCTTTTCTTGTTGTGGAGCACAGACTCTGGGGCACTCGGGCTTCCGTAGCTGTGGCACTTGGGCTCAGTAGTTTCGGCTTCTGGTCTCTGGAGCACAGGCTCAATAGTTGTGGTGCACAGGCTTAGTTGTTCTGTGGCACGTGGGATCCTTCTGGATCTAGGATCAACCTTGCATCTCCTGCATTGCACGCAGACTCTTAACCATTGACCACCAGAGAGACCCTCAGCATAATGTTTTTAAGGTTCATCTATGTTATAGCATGTATCAGAACTTCATTCCTTTTTATGGTTGAGTAATACTCCATGGCATATATACACCACATTTTGTTAATCCATTCATTCATCAATGTATGCTTGCCTATTGTGAATAATCCTCTAATGAATACAGGCATGCATGTATCTGAGTTTCATCTTGGAAGCTGGGCAATGCCGTGACCTGGGATTGATTCATATAATGCTTTTGCTTTTGCGGGATTATGTTTTCTTGTATTCTCTAAGTTTCAGATGTCAGCACAAATACCGGTGATTTTCTAATCATTAAATGAGCTGCTCTCTTTCAGACATCTCTTTTAGTTTACAGATTTGCTTTATAAGGTGGATGAGAAAGAGATATAACACTGATCAGTGAGAAATTGTACCTGGGAGTATGTAATATGTGACATATGCCCATTCATGCACATATGAACTTGTATACCCTTTAACACACAGACTCTCCTTTAATTACATGTGTAAACACTTTTCTAATTTATATGTGTATCAATCTGCTATTGATCAGTCTTCAGTCATAATGTATTTGGTCTTCCTTGGTGATTCAGACAGTAAAGAATCTGCCTGCAATGCAAGAGACCTGAGTTTGATCCCTGTGTTGGGACGTCCCCTGGAGGAAGAAATGGCAACCCACTCCAGTATTCTTATCTGGAGAGTTCCATTGACAGAGGAGCCTCACAGGCTACAGTTCATGGGATCTCAGAGTCAGACACAACTGAACAACTTTCACTACAATGTATTTAGCTCACCTGTTGGCATACTGGTGATTGATTTTTACCAAATTCGATTTTGACTTATTTGGTAATTTGAGTTTTGACTAATTGACCAAAAGTCACTTGAGATTGTAAATCATCACAGAACATTTTAAAATGTTTATGGCTTCATAGACTCTTTATTCTGTGCTCTTTTTCTTTAATTTCTTGATTAAAGTATCTTTTAGATCGGCTCTTTTTGAGATATATTGCCTCTAGATTGGATTATTGACAAACTAAGGAAAAATATATTTGGGAAGGGAGAGTTGTATATTAATATGTAAGACATTTTATCTTCAGGTTTAATGTTTTCATTATTAGGCTTGGTGTTTCCCTTTTAGTTATTGTATCTTTTGTTCTCTCCCTTTTTAATTATTTTCCCTCCAGTAGTTTGATTGGAGCTAGAGAGTTGCAGTAGTTTTGACAAACCTTTTTTGGTTTAGTTGACCAGTAACTTTATTGCTTCCTTGACTTCATGTATACTTACAGTCTCTTTTCTCCAACCAGGCTCTCCCACCCATTGATTTTATTGTTGCAGTCTTTACATGGGGCACACACAAATAAAGTAACTTAACTTAGTCATCATTATGAAGTCAGTCTTTAAACCTTGTTTGACCTTATATTTTTCTTTATATGACATTTATTTTTTGTTTGTTTAACTCCAGTTCCCTATGCCTGGTAGTCCCAACCATAGTTGGGAGAAATCTCCTTATTTTTTGGATCCACTAACCAGGATGTAGCCTTTATAATGAGTCTTTCCCTGACCTTGATTCTTTGAGAATTGAATTTCTGTTACTTTATTGCCCCAAAATCCTTAAGAAGGATGGAAGCCAGTGTATTCAGTCTCTGGCTATGTTTCAATCTTCTTTGACCCTTTAGCTTCCCAGTGTTTATATCATAGTAATTATCTGTTATGTTTAGGATAAATCACAGTGCTCCATTAATAACAGATGACCTATTGTTTTATTCAGAACTAATTTAGCTAACGAGAATTAGCTGTAGTGTTAAGGTTATTGGATAGTGTGACTAAAATGTCCAATGAATAAACACACTTTTATTGATAGTTTAGCATTTAGCAGGTCAATTAAAGTTTTTTATCTATCTTTATTTCTGTTTGTCTTTCAAAATTTTAAGTTATCTTGATGAAGAAATGCATTTTTCCTTTATTCATTTATCATAAGACTTAACATAAAGTCTTTCAGCAGATGTATAGGCCTATTAGGTTTGATTAGGAAAATATCATTTTAGATTAAACCTTTTCAAAAGTATCACTCTTCAGTGAAATTTTCTGTAAGTATTAAAGTTTAAAACATTTCTTTAGGCCATTAAAAAAAGTAATCTCTCAGTTTAAATGAAAATGCCTCACTCCCTGAACCACTGGCATTAATTTGTGATACCTGCTTATGAATAGCCTAGAAGAAGAAATGTGCACAAAATTCCACCTGTTTCTTACAAGTCATATGAAAACATTTCTCCTGTGTTCTGATCCAGTTAAAACTATATACTGTTAAAAGTAGTAAATTGTACGGAAAACTAAATTGGGGGAAAGGGAATTTGTAACTGGGTATGGAAGAAAGATGATATCAAGGAAAATAGGACTGAATTATCCTTTGTAAAAATAAGAAATACAATAAAGCAACCAGTAATAAGGCTTTTTTGGGTCTTATCTGAGTATATTTCTATTTGGAGCTGATATTTAAAAGTTTCTTAGATGTTGTATTAGAATGATTTCCATAGGTTATAGTGTGTTGGATGCTTAGATTCTTTAATGCTCACAGGAGAGTTTTATAATGAGAGTCTCTTAAGTAAACAGTTTTATTGCTATGACTGTGCCTTTAGACATTAGCAAAATTTTATTTAAAGCTAAATAGTGTAAGTGAACCACAGCCTTAAGTCATTTTAAGCCCCTGTTTCTAATAAGGTGGATCACTGAAAATACTATATCTAACTTGGTCTGAGTTTAATTCTTTTTTTAAGTATTCAACCACCTTGAATATAGTTGTTTTGTTTTTAAACACAGTAGTGCCAAAATACAAAGTTTATTAAAAAACATAGTCTGGGTAGGATAATCAGTCTTCCACTTATCTTATGTTTATTCTTTGGAGCTTTTTTGTTTATAATGGCATACTAATATTGATCATTACTTTCTTTCTACAGCGTGGATTTGTGGTATCATTTCTATCACTGTCATTAGCCTGCTTTCCTTGCTAGGCGTGATATTGGTTCCCATCATTAACCAAGGATGCTTCAAATTCCTTCTTACATTCCTTGTTGCGCTAGCTGTAGGAACAATGAGTGGAGACGCCCTTCTTCATCTACTGCCCCATGTAAGAAACCTTTTCAGTCTTTTTAAGAAGCAAAAGTATTTCAGCTAAAAGGGTCCTTTATTAGCAAACTATAGCATACTAATCTTTCTGTTGTTTATTGCTTATAGGATGAAGTATTTTTTCATTTGTACAGTTTTAAATTAAGTAGTATTTTTAAAATTGAATTTATTAGATTTTAAAATAGCAAAAACTGATAGTGTTGCTTTTATCTTCACTTGTCACAACATATACATATTGTATCATCACAATGCACATTTTCACTCTCTTACAATTACATATGTCACTTACACCTCAGTGAAGCTGAAATTTAAAAAATGCTCTATTAGCAGTTCTGAAAGTGAATATTTAGTGATCAGTGAGTGTTTTATTTTTGTGGTTTCTCAAGAAAGCCATTAGAAGAAATGTATATGGTATTTTATAATGATTGTGCACATAACCAGTGCTCCACAGGCATCTTTATTTGAGCGGAATAGGCAGACATCTTCAGTTAATGATTTTAGATGTTTAAGCTCTTTACACATGGGGCCATTTATCTCTTCACCTGGTGTACCACTTGTGTTCTTCCATTTGGGAACACTTCTAATGATATGATCATAAGTCCACACTCCTGGGTTTCTCAGTTGGTGCAGTGGTAAAGAATCCATCTGCCAGTGCAGAAGACACAAGAGACGTGGGTTCCATCCCTGGGTAGGGAAGATCCCCTGGAGGAGGAAATGGCAACTCACTCCAGTATTCTTGCCTGAAAAGTCCCGCAGACAGAGGAGCCTGGTGGGCTAAGAGTCAGACCTGACCGAGCACTTGTACAGGCACATGCACCACACTCCTATTCCCCTGCTTATCAACCTTTTACAAGGCTTATCACCAGTTAATAATGTTTAAACCAGTATTACTGCCTGTCCTTCAGATTATGAAAACAACAGAGCTTTTTTGTTTTCTGAATGTAAAATTATAGATTTGAATATTTATGTTCTCATCTCTTCCCTTCTGGAGTATTTGGGAGACAGTATTGTATTTGTGTGTTGTGTACACCTGTTCTTCCTTTCTGCACTCCTGATTGAGAATTCCCAATCTAGTGTCTAGAACAATGTATGGCATTGCCTTTTAAAAAATTAATATTAAGACTGTGAATATGCATTTTTTTTTTGGCTGTTGATTCATTATATATAACTTACTTTCCCATTTATTTTAACCCCTTGCCTGCCCTTTCTCCCCAGCCACCAAGCATAGCAACAGTCTGCTTCAGAACTGGGCCAATAGTTGAAGTGCAAACAATGTTTAAGTGCTATTTAACTTATTTATTTCCTTAAGTGTTAATTAAATGAAGCTATTACCTTTTGTAATGGTCTTATCTTCTTTAAGAGGTTTAGCAACCTCTTCTGTTGACCACTTGCAAATAAGGAAAGAATGTAAATAAATGTTACAAAGAGGGAAAATACTGAGGACCAGTTCTCTTTTACATTCTCTAAGATTAACATGATAGAACTTACATGTTTTGCAGTTTTAAAAGAGCTTTGTTTCTGTATACATGTTTATTTTTGCTAAAGATTTAAAATGTAGAAAATTAAACACATGTTTAAGTATATACTTCTGCTCATGTTCAACAGTATACACAGATATAACATCTCATCACTTCTTTGAAATAATTAATAAAGAAAAGTATTATAAAAATTAGCTTAAGAGAAAGTTAGATTATAGGGAGTTAGAAATGGTTACCTGCTGGTGAATTAGTCTATTTTAGTTCTACAGATAATAAGTCTTATATCGGGGTCACATTTACTTCAGTTTACAAAGGACCCATCATTCCCTCTACTCTTACTCCTGGATTGATTCTCTCACTATAGGATGTATTAATATCTTAACCCTGATAGCTGTTTGAAATTTTTGGTCTTTGTTTTAGAGTTACCATGAAGTGTGGTACTTTCCAGGCCACTGAGTATAACAGAATTAAATGGAAGACTACTTATATTCAAGTGATGTAACAGGGGATTGTTTTTCTTTTCTGGAGATTATATTCGCAAAGTAGCATTGAATTACTGGTTTAGAAGCTTTTCTTATTCTCATTAATAGTCTGAGGGCGGACATGATCACAGTCATCAACATGCACACGGGCATGGACATTCTCATGGACATGAATCTAAGAAGTTTCTGGAAGAATATGATGATGTATTGAAAGGACTCGTTGCTCTAGGAGGCATTTACTTATTATTTATCATTGAACATTGCATTAGAATGTTTAAGCACTACAAACAGCAAAGGGTAAGTATTTTTTAATTATTTGTTTTCTGAAAGGTAGAACTCAAAAACCTTTATTTTGGGGAAGGCCTTGTGTTTTTTCTTAATCATGGTGTTGGTATGTATTAAATATCATTGAATAGACTGTCTTCAGAGGAAAAACTGATCTTTGCCAGTTTTTTTTGTCATTACATTTGTTTTAGCATTTATAATCAAGCTATAGGAGTCCAGTTTCAGTTAATTTTGTGTTGCTTCTTATCTAGTTAACTTAAATAGTTTGGAAAAATATTGGCCAATTTATGCTTACTAAAAATGCAAAAATATATAAATAGTCTAATTGGTCTTCATAGGTAATATTTTCAAGTATTAGAGGCTTCCATTGACATATCTTTTAATGAAAATGTTTTCACACAACAAATTTCTATATCAGAAATGCCTTGCCAGTGGTGTAAGTAAGTACTAGAGGTAAGAAGAATTTAGGTTCAGAAGGCTTTGTAGGAAGAAAATATTAATGAAATTAAGGATTTGGTGGTTCATGTAAAGTAACAAAACACTTCGGAGATGGTACTTGGACTATTGATTAAATGCCCTGTTTGTCATGAACTGTCTTTTGGGTCACATTTAGTAGAATAAGACAAATATCTAAAAGAATTTTTCCCACAAGAAAATAAGATACTGTCATTCACTATGATTTACACACTTCCTGTTCACATCTATCTCTAAGGGTCTTCTTGAATACATCTCATTAACATGATTGTGATATTGATACTGATTGTTTTCAGTATGTTTTGTTTAAGTAAATCCTAGAGAACATTTTTAGAAAGCTTCACAAAATAACAAGTTAGAAAACTTTTACATTTTCTTAGTTAGCTACAAATATTAAAAAAAAAAAATCTTCAAGAACAGTGGATAGTCATTGTCGTCATGATAAATACAGTCCACTGTTATAATAGAACTTTAATGCTGTTTTTTTACAGATATATTCTTGTTTGTGTATGTATGTGTTTTGTATATATCCTCTTGGGACATATGGCTTAGAATAGAACTCTGAACTGGGATTCAGGAAGAGTGATTCTATTTCTTGTCTAGCCACAAACTAGCTCTGAAACTTTGACTCATGCATCATGATTTCCAGTTGTTATTAAATGCATGGGGAAGTAAATTCTACTTCTCATCTGTATTTTCATATCATATTCCAAGTAGTGTATTTAATTTTAATGGCCATATTTTAGTCAGAGCATTGTATTTAATTGCTTCCAGAGGAGATTTGATCAAGATGGTGCATTCAGTGAAGTGTTTTCTCAGGAATGGTCAAAGGACTTCTGAAGGATCAACTTAGAGAAAAGTGAAAAGATTTAACAACATTTGGCTTGTGAAGGGCCACGTGAAAGGTCATGTGGATAGGTGAAGAATTGACAATGGTGGGAGGTATGCCAAGGTAAAATTGACTGGAAGGAAATGAATCAGAGATACTGCAGGATTTTTAGAGGAGAGGTGAAGAGGTCTTGAGTCATGGCATGGGGAAGAGAATGTGATCAAGATAATTATTTAAATGAGAGAATCTAGAAGTTGATTAGATAAACAATTTAAAGTCCCTCTCTGTAAATAACAAATTTAGAACACAATACAAATTGCAGGGTTCTAAAAAAGTTGTGGAATTACTGTGGGGCTCTAATTTTCTTCAATTGTGTGTACTAACACTGATGCAAAGAAACAGGAAAACAATAGAATGGGAAAGACTAGAGATCTCTTCAAGAAAATTAGAGACACCAAGGGAACATTTCATGCAAAGATGGGCACAGTAAAGGACAGAGATGGTATGGACCTGACAGAAGCAGAAGATATTAAGAAGAGGTAGCAAGAATATACAGAAGAACTATACAAAAGAGATCTTTATGACTCAGATAACCATGATGGTGCGATCACTCACCTAGAGCCAGACATCCTGGAATGTGAAGTCAAATGGGCCTTAGGAAGCATCACTAGGAACAAGCAAGTGCGGGTGATGGACTTCCAGCTGAGCTATTTTCAAATCCTAAAAGATGATGCTGTGAAAGTGCTGCACTCAATATGCCAGCAAATTTGGAAAACTCAGCAGTGGCCAGAGGACTGGAAAAGGTCAATGTTCATTCCAATCCCAAAGAAAGGCACTGCCAAAGAATGTTCAAACTACTGCACAACTCTCACATGCTAGTAAAGTAATGCTTAAAATTCTCCAAGCCAGGCTTCAGCAATACGTGAACCATGAAATGTAGTCCTTTAAGATATAGTTCAAAGTAAATAAATTTTTATAATTTAATCTTGAACTCGTTTTGAACCTAGACTTACTGACAAAATTGAACACATTTGTATAAAGGAAACTGATGCATGAGAAGAGAATTGTCAAAACATGGCAATTTTTTGTATATTTGAAATTGTGGGACGTAAAAATCTGAAAAGTATACCATTCTCTATGTGGCATTCTAAATGTAATAGTAAGGAATTCTTCAAGTATACCAAAGAAGAGAGTCTAGGTAGATAAATCAGTTCTCCTCCTTTATGATAAATAGGACAATAAGTAACCTAAGATGAAAAAGTATATAGTATTTTTTGAAGAAAGGTAATTAGTGATACTTGAGTAGAATAGACATTTGTTGTTCTGTGTAGATGAATCAACTATTGGAAGGAAGCTTCCAGAACACCAGTTACGTAACATACCAGATGCTGACTGGTTTCAGCAAGTTGGGACTTTAAGGTAGTCACTTGGCAAGGTTTTAGGAAAGTCGACAGTCAGAAACAAAGCAGTTAAACAGACTCCCAGCTGGTGTTTTACTTGCTCTATCTGTCTCATTGACTTTTGTACTTTTGTTGTCTCCTCCTTCCTTTTTTCTTTTCTTCATCTCATGTTAAAGCTGCTGTTTCTTTTCTTCTCTTTAGGGTGTCTCCGTATTACTTTCTTTTGAACATTTTCTGTTTCCTCAGTTTCTATTATCTACTGCTATGAAGCAGAACAACCCCAAGCCCCCAAAATAGGCAGGATTCAGTGGGACAGTTCTTTTGCTTCACACGGTATCAGCTTGAGTGACTCACTCAAACTCCTCTGGTCTGGGTTGACTAGGGCAGTTCAGGGCTGGAAAGGTCTCAGAATGCCTCAGTCTGTTTCTGCATCTTGGTACTCCTCCACATGGCCTCTCTTCAGAGTCTAGACTGAGCTTCTTCATAGCATAGTAGGCAAATTCCCTGAGGAAAACGCAAAGGTGCCAGGCTTATCTCACACTAGGTCAGAACCGGCACAGAATCACCTCTGTTGGATTCTGTTTGGTCAAAGCAAGTCAAAAGACCTGTGAAAATTTAGGGACAAGGAATTCAGTTCAGTTCAGACACTCAGTCATGTCCGACTCTTTGCGACCCCATGAAGCACAGCACGCCAGGCCTCCCTGTCCATCACCAACTCCTGGAGCTTACCCAAACTCATGTCCATTGAGTCGGTGATGCCATCCAACCATCTCATCCTCTGTCATCCCCTTCTCCTCCTGCCCTCAATCTTTCCCATCATCACGGTCTTTTCAAATGAGTCAGCTCTTCACGTCAGGTGGCCAAAGTATTGGAGTTTCAGCTTCAACATCAGTCCTTCCAATGAACACCCAGGACTGATCTCCTTTAGGGTGGATTGGTTGGATCTCCTCACAGTCCAAGGGACTCTCAAAAGTCTTCTCCAACACCACACTTCAAAAGCATCAATTCTTTGGCGCTCAGCTTTCTTTATAGTCCAACTCTCACATCCATACGTGACTACTGGAAAAACCATAGCCTTGACTCGACGGACCTTTGTTGACAAAGTAATGCCTCTGCTTTTTAATATTCTGTCTAGGTTGGTCATAACTTTCCTTCCAAGGAGTAAGCATTGTTAATTTCATGGCTGCAATCACCATCTGCAGTGATTTTGGACCCCAAAATATAAAGTCAGCCACTGTTTCCCCATCTATTTGCCATGAAGTAATGGGACCGGATGCCATGATCTTAGTTTTCTGAATAGATTCCACCATAAGGTTCCTTATGGATGGAAAAGAATACTTATACAGGGAGAAAAGAAATTGATGGTGACCATCTTTTGGAGACTCTACTGCACTTTCAGTCAGCTGTAACAAACCTACTTATGCAGCAGTTAGAAGACTTAAACATCTGAAACATAGTTCAGAGCCTATAAGCAAAACCAGAAAGGATTTACTTTCATTCTGTTCTAAAATAGTTATTTGCTTTTTAAAAAATGAACATTGATTAGAAGTATAAATTTAAGTCAGAAGAGTTGTTAGTGATAGACTGATGAGAAGCCAGACTATTAAGAGAGAATGTAGGGAAATTCAAAACTAAACAATGAAATATAACAGACTTTATTAGAGAACAGATAAAATGAGAAAGGAAAGTTGTCTTTATTGCAAAGCTGTTAAGTCAGTAGTAATTAATTGGTCATTTTCATATATCACCTCATTTAATCCTTGTAAGAATCTCATTTTCATTTTATAAATGAATATTTTTAGGGTCAATAAACTTAACTTGTCCACGTGTCATAAAGGTAAACTGTAGACTTAGGATTTTAATTCAAGTTTGTCTCTATTATTGTCACATATAGGGGAAAGTGGCATTGTGATAAATACAGAAAGAAATTCAAAGGAATAAGCTTTCATTTTTTAAAATTTCCTATTCCTACACAGTATTAAATGAGAGCAGTATTACATATATATCACACATTTTGTTTGGGTTGCAAATAATAATACAGTACTCTTTACCCTATTTTTATCTTGAAAGTATATGAATTAGACCATTTAGTTGCATATTTGAAAAGAAACATGCAACTTTAGTTGGAGTTTTCATCTGGTTAGATCTTTTGATTAATTTCTAAAAGTTTTTTCTCCTTTTCTAAATATTTTATAAAATTACCACCATTTATTCCCATAGATGTTAACAGTGAATACTGTAGCTAATTGTGCCTGCAGATTTAATGCTTATACCAGATTTTTCTTTTTCTTTTTCAGGGAAAACAGAAATGGTTTATGAAGCAGAACACAGAAGAATCGGCTATTGGAAGGAAGCTTTCAGATCATAAGTTAAATAATACACCAGATGCTGACTGGCTTCAGCTCAAGCCTCTTGCCGGTAGACAACAGTTCTGACTAAAGAGAAACCTTTAAAATATAAAAATTGAAATTTTGCATCTAAACTGTACCTGTGTTGTTTGAAATTTGTCTTTGTGGCTTCTCTAATATTAGTTTCTTTTATTTCCTTATGTGTCTCAACTGATTTTGTTCATGTTATGATTATTTTCAGCCTTATTTATTATACTGCGATATAGGGCCAATTCATTATATTACCAGGCAAGGAAGATATTGCACTTTTTACTTTACAGAAAAAAAAAAAAAGAAAACATCTTTAAATTAGTGTTTTATTTCTTGGTAAGGCAAAAATCTCTGTGCCCTCCATATATGATTGTTTTCATGTGAGAAAAGGAGAGTAGACCTTTGTACTTAAAGGAGAGTGATCTTGTACATAAAAATCTCTGCTCCTCCATTCATCTATTGTGTTTTGTATTGATGTAATGATGAGGTAGCTTAAAATTTTCAGGAAAACCTAATATTTAACTATAATTTTTCCCATTTGTGAACTTATGTTTTCCCCTGAATATTACTAATGATTTTCTTTAGAAGAGACAGCCTAGATATTAACTGTAGACTCTACCCCAAAATATGTTTTGTGAAGCAAATCTTTGTCATATAATAGCTTTTGTAAACTAGATGAGAGGCCAACTTTCATTTTAAAAAAATGTGACAGATGTTATCACTTATGGGTTTTTAAACTTCATTTTCATAATGATCTAGAAATGATCTTGTTCAGATATGTAAAGCACTCAGACGATGCAAGTGATTTAAATTTTCTTTGTTTTCTTAAATGATAAGAGAAAGTTAGAGTGGGTAAACTTTAAGGTTCCTTTGTTCTCTGAAAAATTATGGGTTTATTTTGTTACCATGGGAATTCTATAGTAACTTTCTACTTTTATTTTCAACTGTTGAAATGCTCCTTAAGCTTCACATGTCTTCATGAGTGCCAGTTTCTATCCTCTCTTTGTCTGCTGTTGATTTCAGTTCCCTTCATTTACTTCATCTGATTCATCTTTTAGACGCTCAAAACCCCAGTTTATGTGTATGCATATGTATATTTCCTTATTTATTTGTTTTTTAATATCTATTTAGGAATTATAAAAGACTTTCACCTAGGAATTGTTCATTACACTGCTATTTTGTCTGGGTTTAAATTAAGCAAATATGCATTCATGTACTTGTTGATAAAGCATATCCTTTGCCATTATAAATATAGGAACTGATGACTCGGTTGTTTCTGAAGATCGACTTAATGAAACTGAACTGACTGATTTAGAAGGCCAGCAAGAATCCCCTCCGAAAAATTACCTTCATATAGAAGAGGAGAAAATCATGGACCATTCTCACAGTGATGGAATGCATGCCATTCATGAGCACGACCTCCATGCTACTGCACATAACCACCATGATGAGAGTAAAACTGTGCTGAGGAAGCATAATCATCAGTGGCACCACAAACATTCTCATCATTCACATGGTCCCTGTCATTCTGGATCAGATCTGAAAGAAACAGGAATAGCTAATATCGCTTGGATGGTAATCATGGGAGATGGCATCCACAATTTCAGTGATGGGTTAGCAATTGGTAAGTAGGCTTAAAACTTGGGTTATAATTTGTTATTCCTTAAGACAACTTTCTGTTTTCCACTGTTTTAGTACTAATCTTGGAGCTTAACAAGTATACTGTTATGTATTAGTCCTGTCATTTGGCTTTTCCAAAGGTGATGTCAGTGTCTTTGGTAAGTCTACTTGGGGGTGTAAAGGTATACTTTCAGTGGGTTTTTCTTTGAACATGTAAACAGATGTCTGCAGTATACTTCTTTAGTAACTTGATTTCTTATTGAAGGGATAGTTACCATATTGAAAAAGCTACCTTAACATATTTTCAAATACCTTCATTTATACATTTCTGAATAAGAACAAATGAATTTGAATCTTGGGTTTAAAATTTTTTTTATACTTTAAAAAGTGAAGAAAAATTTTACAATGATAAAAATCCATTATATCAAATCCAAACATATATTAGAATCTTGTTAATATAAACTGATGTTACCAGTTTAGGAGAACATTAAATGTGATCAATACATAATTTTCTTTTGAGATCCAGACTATTAAATAATTATTCAGAAGTAGACTGGTTTCTTTCAGGAGAGATCATATTTTTGAAGCTTCAGTGGCTGTCATCATTAACGAGTAAAGAATTTTATAAGTAGTAGCAAACGCATGTATACCTCTGATTTCAGTATTCAGGACCATCTGACAAATAATAATTTATAGCATCCATGCTCTAGACCTAGAAAAATGTGGATATGGATACTTTTAAATATTTGAATATCTATAAATATTAGTTTGCAAGAACAAGTGCAGTTATAGACTTACATGACTTAAAATTTAGTGTTTCAACCTCTAATCTCAAGCTGTTACTGCTCTGATGCTGTGAGTGAATTAGAAGATTACACAAATAAAGAATTTAATTCAATAGGGAATATTTATTTCATTGATTAGCTTTCTCTGGTTGTCACATACCTGTTGTACTTCACTCTCTGTGTTCAAAAACTATAGTATATGAGATTAGTGAGTCACTCATACATTATGAAATTAGGTAAAAGAGAATGCACCTGCCATTATGAATGAAAATAGAAAAAGAGAAGATCAGTAAATATCACTTGGATTTTTTCCACCCCCTCAACCTTAGGAGCAGCTTTCAGTGCTGGATTGACGGGAGGAATCAGTACTTCTATAGCTGTCTTCTGTCATGAACTGCCACATGAATTAGGTAACAAGATCTTAAAATTTATCAGATTTCATCAAATGTAAGAGTTAATATAAATGCATCTAAATTTTAGAGATGTTAAAACATAAAAAATGGCTGATGGCAAGTATTCAGTGTCATCATTCTCTTATTTACTGAAATTTTTGTTAATGTGCTTCCAAAAGTGTGTATTGTTTTTTATGTATTTTTATTTTATGTAAACAATATCGTTATAGCCCACTCTGTTTCTTAACTTATTTACTAATCAGTATATTTTTAACTCCATGAATTAATTTAATGTTTCTGCCTAGTACTTGAAGGTGTGTATTTACCACATTTTTACATGCTTAGCACCCAGTAGTTGGACTTACCATGTATCCTTTAAATTCCTGCCACCACAGATAATGGTGCATTGAACATCTGTAGACTTGATGCTGAGAGACCCTTGTGAGAACATCTAATGGGGTATATACCTGGGAACAAAACTGATGGATCCTAAGATATGCATGCCTGAGAGTATCATATCACTGTGGAGAATGACCAAACTAGTGTCCGCTCTAGCAGTAATAACTGAGAATTCCTTTGTTTGTACATCCCTAGTAACACTTAGCATTAACTCTCTAATTTTTGCCAATTTATTTCTTTATTGTATTAATAGGCATTTTTTGATCCAGCAATTGTTTTTAAAATCTCTTCTTATGTTTTGGTTTCCTCCTATAAATTGAAAAATGGAAGAAAAAATATGAACATATATTCACATAGAAAATATGAGGGATATGAAGGCGACTTAAATTTGGAAGAAAAAAAATGCATCTCTTGAGTATCCAAGGAATTTCTTCTGTGCCCTTTCTTCTGACTGAAATGTCTATCATTTTGACTGTTTATCTTGATTGGTAGTACACTGACTGGCTCACTTTGAGTAGAATTAACTTATATAATTTTCTTAATTCCTAACTGCTCATATAAATTAAAAAAGATCTCTTACTGCTTACTTGGTGCTTATTCTTTAGGACTTGATTCCTTATAGTTTTATTTACCTTGTCAACCTTGGGCATATAATTATACATCTTGTTTATGTCCCATAATCCTTTATCCAGACCCTTCATTGTCTTTTCCTTGGGCATTTTCCATAGGGAGTACTTATAGTTCTGGTTTCATTCTGTTCCAGTGTGTCTTATATACTTATTGTCTTGACATATGTCATTGTTACTATGTGACTAGATGTGACTTGCTTATTTAATCAGAATCTTTCAGTCCCCTTCCTTTACATGTAAAATAAAAGCTGAGAGTCATTAATGTTCCTTTCAGTGACCTTCACATCTGGCTTCTACCTACCTTTTCAGCCTCACTCACTGAATTGCTGTTACTTGTTTTCGACTTCACCCAAACACAGTTCATCAAACCTGCACTCTGGGTGCCTGACCTGTTTCCTTGTTCATTCCCTCCTAATTGGCTTGTCCTGCTAGGTCTGTCCCTAGTGTAGCATGTTAAGTCTTTTTTCCTCTAACTTCAGTACTGCCCTCCAGTACACCATGCCTCAGGTTTATCTTTCCTCTAAACTTTATCACTTACTTTCTCTAGGTCCTTCTTTTAATGCTTAGTATATTTCCCTTTTAGATATCCTATTTTCTTATAATGTAGGTTTTTTGTGTGCAGATATTACATCTTACATTGTGAGATATTATATCTCACAGTTACATTTAACTGCTTTCCTATGCTAGTAAGAGAATGATGTACCAAATAACTTCCTTGCATTTCAGTAGCAACACAAATCAAGACTGTCAGTTTTTATATATAAGAAACATTGCTTGCCTAGTTGTTTTAACCCTTTTTTTTTTAAGTTTGCTTAGTAATAAACTTGGATAGTCACACACACACATCCATAGTATGCCAGGAAAGCCTTCAGCTTCCTTCCTACCCACCCACTACCCCCTAAAAGGAATATGTCAGGCCACTTTATGATTAAGTATGGTTATACTGAATTCTCCTTGACCCACTTGCCATGCCCCATTTCAGCACAGAACTGACAGCAGAGACTTTGGATTTCCAAAGGATGGTTGCCTTCCTGTCACTTACTCCTTTTTTCCCCTGTACTTTCTTATTGAAGGAATGACACACAATGATAACTACACATGAAACAAATGTAGTACCTAGCTTCTTGGCTAGGTAAGCCCTTGCTTGATACCCAGTGCAGAGTTCTGGTGAAACCCTGAGCCAAGACACCTCAGTGAAATATTGAGACTCCAAATCTCTACCTGTTCTACCCTACAAACCAGAGATTAAGATGTGACTATTTGGGGTTTTCCTGGTGGCTCAGACAGTAAAGAATCTGCTTGCAATGCAGGGGGCCCAGGTTTGATCCCTGAGTCGGGAAGATCTCCTGGAGAAGGGAATCATTGCCCACTCTGGTATTCTTGCCTGGGAAAGCCCATGGACAGAGGAGCCTGGTTGGCTACAGTCCATGGGGTCACAAAAAGTTGGACACGACTGAGCGAAAAACATTATTGCTCTTACATTGCTGTAAGAGGAAACTCCAATCCACATGTACATCTGCTCTGCCAGAAGGAGAGGAGTGAGACATGAAAATGTATGTTTTCCCCCAGTGCCGTGTGCTAGGTTGACAAACTGCCCCATGCTAGTTGCCTAAGCTCCTGGAAAAGGAAGATCATAAAGAAATGACCCAGCTTCCTCCTCTGGAGTGGGCCTGAAGGGCTTTGGCTTTTTTTTTATCCATCTACAACGTGGAGGTGGCCTAAAGGAAGTTTTTACCTTTAAGACACGTAATGAGCACTTTGGTAAAACAGGGCCAGATATATGTCTCTACTATGATTAGATTAACCATGCTTATTTGGAGAAGAACAGAATGTAGAGAGAGGCATAGAAGCTTCTTAGTCAGAATTCCTAGGCAAGGAGAAAAACCAGTCCCTTTGAGGCTGCAACAGACACTAGGCAGGTGGATAGGGACAAGTTCTCTTTCCACTTAGCGGTTTAAGATGTTGGCAAAGCAGCCTAATATGTCACATTCTAGGATACTTTGATATAAAACCTGTTTTTTCCTAGCTAAATTTTTGATTATGAATTCTTAAAACTATTCTTAGATTTTTATACTACAGTGATACCCTAAGGGGAAAAACATGTACAGTTGACCGTTGAACAACGTGGGTTTGAACTGTGCTGGTCAATGTACGTGCAGAATTTTTTTTCTATAGTATATGAAAGTGAAGTGAAAGTTAATTTCTCATTCATTTCCAACTCTTTGGGATCCCCTGGACTGTAGCTTGCCCAGCTCCTCTGTCCATAGGATTCTCCAGGCAAGAGTACTAGAGTGGGTTGCCATTTCCTTCTCCAGGGGATCTTTCCTACCCAAGGATCGAACCCAGGTCTCCTGCATTGCAGGCAGATTCTTTACCAACTGAGCCACTGAGGAAGCCCAAGTTATACAACTTATACAACTGCCAAGCATCTGTCTCAGCCTCCAAGGGACTGGTTTTTCTCCTTGCCTAGGAATTCTGACTCAGAAGCTTCTATGCCTCTCTCTACATTCTATTCTTCTCCAAATAAGTATGAGTGGATAATCTAATCAGTAGATGCCCTATTTTACCAAAGTGCCCATTACTGTGTCTTGAAGGTCTATAGTATATACCACAGTATTACACGATTTGCAGTTGGTTGAATCTGCACATGTGGAATAGAGTATATGGAGGACTGACTATTAAGTTATACACAGATTTTCGACTGGGCCCCTGCATTGTTCAAGGGTCACTTACATTCTAGTACCTTGGAGACTGATCCTCAGTCCACTCAGTAATTCCAAATTTTGATGTTCCTCTTCCGAACAGATTTCTGTTTCTCTAATTGTGTTCCAGGTAGGGTTTTTGTGTGTTTGGGAATGTGATATGAAAAAAACATGTACTTTTAAACCTTAGAATAATATAGGGAGGTCCCCTGTAAGAGGTGTGCAGAAATTGAAGCCACCAGAGGAAACAGAAAACTCAGATTTCTCATTTCATGTTTGCTGTGGTGTATGGTAATGAATATGAGATTACCTGATTTATTACTCTTTCTTCTGTTTCTGCCAAACTTGTGTAGCTGAATTTAAGTAAGTTGCAATATTATTCTTTTGCATTCTTTCCACTTTTTTCTACCCTTTCCATAAGGAGCTATATTTGAAACATTTGAAAAATAATTTATAAGAAAACCTATATAAGAATGTATAAAGGGGAAGTGAGGTTGAAGATAATCCAAAAAGGTAGATGATCCAAACTCTTTTCTTGACATTGACCAATGTTTTAACTTAAGGAAATAACCTTTTGATAAATAAATGTAGCTGTGTTACTAACACATTATTGACTGGAGATGTAGTAATGCCACAGGAGTTAGTTTTTTAAAAAATCCCTGGTCAATAATGTGTTAAGACTCAGCTTAGAGTGGCTGTCTATAATGCTGTCCATTTTTTCTTTCCTTCTCATGAGTATTAAGAATTAAATAAATTCAAAATAAGATACTCATAATGTGCTAAATTGTCCAGGGAAAATTGAACATTCACTGTTTAGACTTATACATCTGTATACATGCATTAAGACAAAAAGAACCTTACAGTATATACTTAAAAAAAAACTCAAAGATTTCATATTAGCAGATATTAACATAATTATAACATTGGATTGCATTAATATAACAGCTTTGGTAGGCACACCTCATTCTTTGTGCTAATGATATCCATTGTCAGCAGAAAGAAAAGAATATTGATTTGTCAAAAGACAAATCAATATTCAGTGTAAATTCCAGCTGAGGATTCCTTTGATTTATTTTTCAAATGTTTATATAGGTTCTTACTGAGAAGAGAAGGGTAGAAAAATATGCAGATAACTTTTGAGGAAATTATAACCTGAGATAAGAGTAGGACAAAGATAGATTCTTAAATGATTCATCATGATATAAAAACATCATATAAAAGTCATTTATACTGCTATATACTAGCATTGAACAATTAGAAATTGAAATTTTTAAAAAGTAATGTTCACACTAACACCAAAAAATACAAAATACTTTGGTTAAATATAACAAAATCTACAATAGAATCTGTATGCTGAAAACTACAATTTGCCAACAAAAGAAATCAGAGGAAACTTAAATGAAGATCTATTGTAAGTTTATGGACCAAAAGACTTAGCATTTCTAAGATACTAATTCTACCTATATATTCAGTACATTCCCAATTGAAATCTGAATAGAGTATTTTGGAGATAAATGAATTTTTTACAAAAACTTTCATGGAAAGGGAAAGGAATGGCCAGAAGAATTTTTAAAAGTAAACCAAGGTTAAATTTAAGACTTATTGTAAATCCACAATAATCAAAACAATTTATATTGGTTTAAAAATAGGTACATAAATCAGTGGAACGAGGTATAGAATCCACACACATATAGCAACTTATTTGCAACAAAAGTGCAAAGGAAATTCCATGTAGAATGAATAGTTCAACAAATGTTTCTGCAATAATTGGATATCTAGTTGCAAAAAAAATCCTCCTACCATAGACAAAAATTAAAAATGGATCATTGATCTAAATGAAAAAAATTTTAAATATAAAAGAAGTTTAGAAGAAAACACAGACAATCTTGTGTATTTTGGATTAAGCAAGTTTTCTTATATACAATGCCAAAAACATCTCTACTAAGCTTCCCTGGTGGCTCAGAGGTTAAAGCGTCTGCCTCCAATGCGGGAGACCCGGGTCGCCCTGGGTTGGGAAGAACCCCTGGAGAAGGAAATGGCAACCCACTCCAGTATTCTTGCCTGGAGAATCCCATGGACTGAGGAGCCTGGTGGGCTGCAGTCCACGGGCTCACAAAGAGTCGGACACAACTGAGTGACTTTACTTACTTACTTTAAGGGAAAAAGTAATAAAGTAGACTTCCTAAAAAGTAAAAACTCGACACAACACAAAAGACACTTAAGAGACAAGCCAAAGACTAGGAATAAGTATTCGGAAAATATATATCTGACCAAAATCTTTTGGGATGTTTAAAGACCTCTCAACTCAGTAATAAGAAAACCAACAATTCAACAATTTTTTTAAAATGGGTAAAATACTTGAACAGGCATTTCACTAAAGAAGTTATGCAGATAACAGATAAACACATGAGAATTCAGTACTGGATTTATCATTGTGGGCTGGAAAGGATCAGGAGCAACCAGAACTCCCATAAATTGCTGCCAGAAATCCCACTCCTAGGTATCTACATACAGGAGACAAAAATTTTGGTTGATACAAAAATCTATTTATGAATGTGTATAGTGGCTTTATTCACAATTACCAAAAAACTGGAAACAACCGAAATGTCTTTAAGCTACTGAAGGGATAAATAAGCTATTGTTCATCTATGCAATATTACTTAGTGGTAAAAAGCCATGATTTTCTGATATAAATTGTAACATGGATGAATCTTACATCATGCTAAGTGGGGAAAAAAAAAAAACAGACTCAAAGGACTACATAATATATGTGATGTTCTGAGGAAGACAAAACTGTAGGGACAGAAAGCAGATCACTAGAAGTGAGGGGCCTAAGGAAATTTTGGGGTTTGGGCAGGTAAAGAAACAGAGTCTGATAGTTATGTTTATATAATATATATACTTTTTTAAAATATATACTTTTGTCAAAACTCAACATCAAAAAAGGGGAGGATTATATATGTAAGTTATACCTTAATTTTAAAAAGTATTAACTAAATATCTCATCTGGAATCTTGTGTAGTTAATTCTTGCTGTTTGGTGGTTATTCAGGGATGAAAGTAATCATCTTCCCACCCATTACTATCAGGAAGGCATCAGAATTGATGTTTGTACTTTAGATACTTTGGTTCAATGAGTATTCAATAATGCTCCTTTAAAAATTCTATTTGAAATTATAAAAGGAAACACTATATTTTATAACCTAAAAGTCACTTCTGTAGTCTCATTTTATATTACCTAAACCCTGCTAAATGAAATTGTCCCTTTAACACAATAGATGGGTGAATTATTCAAAGTGTGGTGAGGAACTTTGTAGAGGAAGAAGTTAGGGAACTCTGCTTAGAGGAAGCTGAGGAGGAAAGCCCAGAGGAACTTAAAACTCTAGAGAAGAGATAAAAATTGACATTGACTCCAGGTCTCAGCAGGAGAATTAAGTATTTAAGATGAGAGAGAGAAGATATAGGATGTATAGTAATATTAGGTGGAAACTGGAGAATGGCAGTTTAGAAGCCATTGGTAGGTAATCTCCTCGATTGTATTCTTTCCGAATAATGTTGCAGGAGTAGTTTATAGCATTTCATTAGAACATGGAAAATAATGCCTTGCACTAAGTTCTTTGTTGTTAACTTCTACTTATCTATTATAAATGAGAATCATGTAATCATAGCTTAAAAACACACACATACACCTAGATCATGTGCTTTTAGTCATGTAAGATACCTTCTCATGGGAAAGAAACAGTATTCTTCTCATGGGAAAGAAACAGCCCTCAGTATTCTGTATAGTAACTTGCATCTACTGAACATTCAGTAATTGACTGGATGTTTGTATATTTAGTAGCTAAAACAAAAAAATTTACAATTAATGAAACTATTGCTTTTGACCCTTTAGCCTCAAGACTTAGTTCTAGCAACATTTTGCCCTTCTAGTAATGTCTCTCTAATCAATATTTAATCCTTTATTTAGCAGCTTTAGACAGATGAGTGAGAAAAGTCTTTTTATTCTTTTTACATTTTTAGGACTTTCAGAATTAAGATTTAACTTTTCTTTTGGAATAAAGAAAACATAAATGTAAACTGCATACAATATACTTAGAATCTGTTAACCTCTGTTCTTACTTAGCCCATTTCCCTTAGAGAGGGCAGAGATCAGAGTAGAGAGCTTTATTTGTTGCTCACAAAAAATGCTGTGGTGAAGTTCTATTTTCTTACATCTTTTTGGTGTTCTGTAAAATTTTCATTTCAGTTATCAAGTAACATTGACCTTGCTTTTTGATATACAGTTCTTTGAATTTTAACATGTATATAGATTTGTGTCACTGCTACCACCATCAAGGATAACAGTTCCATCATCTCAACAAAACCCCTTCATGCTGTCCCTGTGTAGTCACATCCCTTTTCTATCCTTGCCCTTTGGTGACCCCCAGTGCTCTTCATCACTGTCATTTTATCTTTTTGAGAATATCATATAATGGAATCATATATAACCTTCCAGACTCTCTTTCAGCATGATGCCTTTGGGATTCACCCAAGGTTTTACATGTATTAAGGTTTAAAAAGTAAAATAAAATTTCATTATAAAATTTTAGTTATAAAGATATATCTTTTTATGTCATTCTTAATTTTGTTTTTTTTTTGTTGGTGTTTTCCTGAATTTGTAAGTAAAATCCTGTGGTTTTAAAACTTACTTTATGTCTTAACTGCAGGTGATTTTGCAGTTCTTCTTAAAGCAGGCATGACTGTAAAGCAAGCAATTGTATACAACCTCCTCTCTGCCATGATGGCTTACATAGGCGTGCTCATAGGCACAGCTGTTGGTCAGTATGCCAATAACATCACACTTTGGATCTTTGCAATCACTGCAGGCATGTTCCTCTACGTAGCCTTGGTGGATATGGTAAGACAGCTTATTTTATATTTTTGTTCTTATACTAAACCTGTAAATAGAATGAACTTCCAAAAATGGGAAGAACTCTTTGGATGTAGTTTGAAAGACTAATAAACATAACCCATTTTAAAGACATGTGATATCTTAAATAATCTATTAAGAAAAGACATTTAAGTAGGAGGATTCCTTCTTGGCAACCAGTTATCTTGAAAATTTTTGATCAAATAATATTACTGTTCAAAGTAGCCATCAATAATATTTAAAGGTATAATTACTATAGTACTTTGAAGGTTTTGTAATATTGGGGTGGAAGTGTTTTTTTATGGTTAACAAAATAATTCTTTGAGCTTGCTTAATAGCAAATAGGAAGGAAGTACTATATCTCTCCAGCCTTCTGCAGAAAATGGTTTATATTGCAAGGGGTTTATGTAATTGCCCTTATTTCTGACTTCAGTTTAAAGTTAATAAATCTGTAACACTAATTAGTTTAATTTTACTTTTATATCCTAAATATGTTAGGCAGTGTGTTTGCAGAATAATTTGGTTAATTTCTGTTTTTAACTAGATAACTGTGTTCACTTTTCTACCTAGTAGACTCTATTAGATAGTCTCGTTTCAGTTATATAACCTAAATTTTTAATTACAGAATATTTATTATAGCAAGTTTGGAAAATAAGAAAAAATAATTTTTATTTTATATCCAGAAGCAGCCATTTACCTCCTCTCTCCTTAAGCCTCTAACACCTCACTTAATGTTTAGCTGATGACCTTACCTCCTATTTCATGGAGAACACTGAAGCCACTGAGACAACTTCCCACTAGTTCCCGTCACCATTTCTATTCATTTCCTGTGTCAATGCTTTTGTCCCTGTTACTATGAAAAAACGTCTGTGTTCCTAGCTAGATCCAGCTCCTTCAAACTGGTCTCTAGATCTTATCTATCCCCTCTCTAACCCAACTCCCTTACATTTCTCCCTTTTTCCTGCATCATTTATTTTTCCCTCCTGCTGGATCATTCCTATCAGTATATAAACCTCATGTTACTTTTCCTATCTTAAACAGTTAGGGTGGAAGAGGATCTTTTTAAATTCCAGTTTCAGTTTTAGCTACTGCCCTATTTATTATTCTCCTTCCCAGTTATAGCAATTACCCATTCTTGTTTTTTAATTCTCTTCCCTCATGAGTCTAGCTCATTAGGTTTTCTCCTTGACTGCTGTGCCAGGTTACTTTGTCAGATCTACCATTCACCAGAGCATTGCTAAATCCGCTGGTCACCCACCCTGTTCGTCTTCATTTCACTTTTCCAAATGCTTTTCCCAACAGCATTTGGCTGTTGATCATTCTCTTCTCTTTGGAATATTTCCCTGGCCATTGGCTTCTGTACCACCACTATTTCCTGAATTCCCACGTTTCTGGCCTTTTCTTAGTGTTTTGCTGGATTTTCTTCTCTTCCCTTACCTCTGAATGTTGATGAAAGTCCTCTCAGTAATCTTAACTGGTCTCATGGCTAAAGTCTCATGGCTTTAAGTATTTATTGGCTGATAATTTCTAACTTTGCAACCCTCTCCAATATTCTTGCCTGGAAAACCCTGTGGACCGAGGAGCCTGATAGGCTACAGCCCATGAGGTCACAAAAAGTGTATCACATCACATTTTTTGTGCTTCTCTGGTGGCTCAGACAGTCAAGAATTGGCCTGCAATGCAGAAGACCCAGGTTTGATCCCTGAGTTGGGAAGATTCCCTGGGGAAGAGAATGGCTACCCACTCCAGTATTCTTGCCTGGAGAATTCCATGGACAGAGAAGTCTGGTGGGCTACAGTTCATGGGATCACAAAGAGTTGGACATGACTGAGTGACTTAACACTTTCACTTCCTTGACATCTTTAGCCCAGGCCATTTCCTTAATTCCAGATTAGCATTATCTACCAGCTAACCTGAGTATCTAAAAGGTGTTATAAACTTAATATATTCAGAAACCAGCTCTTGATATTTGCCAACCCTACTCCTTACACCAGCACTTCCTTTAGAATCCTCCATCTATTTTTTTTTAAATCCTCCATCTATTAATGATAACTTTTTTCTTCTTCTTTATTCTTTCTCAGATCAAAACCTTGAGTATCTCTCTTTGACTCTCTTCTTTCTGTCCCTTCCTCATATACTGGGGCTCCATCTCCTCAGCACCTATACTCCAATCTCATTCCAGGCACCATCATCTCTTTTTAACTGTTCTCCCTGCTTTTTTGCTCTTGTCCTAGCCACCACACTCTATATCTATCACCACACCTTGGGTAACCTTTTTTTTTCAACTGATCCTTGTAAGATTAGATTAGATCATATCACTTGTGAGCTTCAAACCCTTGAGTGGTTTTCCATCTCATTAAAGCAGAAGCACAGAGTTCTTGTTTTGATCTTCAAGGTTTTTTATCCTCCTGTTTCTTCTCCCTTTCCATCCCTAATTTTCCTAACATTACCTCACTTCTGCTCCCCCAGGAGGCACACTCTGCCTCAGGGTCCTGGCTCTCGCTGATTACTCCTGTGGAATATTTTCCTGAGACATTCTCCTGGCCAGTTCCCTTACTTCTTGAGGCACCCTACCTAAAATTTCAGTCTCCACACCAACATTTCACATCCTCTATTCCTACTTTACTTTTTCTCATTTGCACTTGTATCTAAATTTACTAATAACACACTGAACATTTTATTTATTTATTGAGTTCATTTTGTGCCCCATTAGGCAATCAGTTCTTGAAAGGCAGGCATTTTTATAATATTTCAATTACTGCTGGAGATGTATAATTAATTCATAATTAATTGAATGAAGAGTGAATGAGCTAATTCTTATACTAGAGAGCTAAACTTGTAAAAAGAACAAGAGTGTCATTATAGTAAGGAATTAATAGTCTAATGAAGAAGAAAAGTAGCCATCAATTACAATCCTTTGGATGCATGTTATGATAGACTGATGTACCATGTTTGTGGAATTAGAGTCTAGCTAAAAAATTGGGAAATAAAATTAGGCAAGTTTTTCTGCAATAGGAAATTTGAGCCAAGTATTTTAAAAAGGTAGAAGAGTTTATCAGAATCAAGAGGAAAGGGCATATAAGAAATAACATCATTTCTTTTACCAGTCAGTCTACTTCTGGGACTATATTCTGAGGAAATAAGATGATTATTGCTAATAAAGCAAGCAAATAAAAATGAATCATATTTCATAAAAAAATACTTTTTGCAGAGTAGTTATAATGTCTCAATTGAAAACACCTAAGTGTTCTAAAAGACAGGGACAAACTATCCACATATATTTTAGGACTCATTTAGGACATATATTAGGTAATATATCTACAGTGTCATTAATTAGGTAGTTGGTGATGAGATCATGAGTCACACAATTTGCCATGCTAAAAAGATTAGTCTATCTTATGAATTTTGGGAGACCATTAAAAGGTTTAAGCAACAATGACAGACATTGTCTCATTTTTGTTTTATAAAGACCACTTTAGCTAGAAGGAGGAAGTTTATATTGATTTATATAGTCATTAAGTAAGATAGCATCAATACCAGTAGTTTTAGTTTTAGACAGATAACAAGTTGGAAGTTTCTGGTTTTTTGGAAGCTTTGGATAGCACCTGTTTATCAACAAGCACTGTTGCATGTTAACACCTATGATCTACAAGTAGGTACTGGCTGGCTCTTAACAGTGCTTATGACAGACAATATTGGCATTAGCATTCAGGACAGAATTGAGTGTGAGGAAGGCACTATGGTGCCTCTTCTTGTTGATATGTGCACATGTCTAGAGGGAATATTTCTGTGAAACGTATATTGTTTATCCTTAAATACTAAGGAAAATTAAAAGTTTTTGTAACCATAAAATCTTGGGGAAAAAGTTTTTGTAACAATAAAAGTAATCTTTCTAAAATGATAGGTAAGAACCTGCCAGTTTTAGTCTTAATCTAGGGGTTGGCAAACTTTCTGTAAAAGAAACAATAATAAATATTTAAACTCTGTGGACCATATAGTGTCTGTCACAGTTATCCACCTCTGACAGTTATAATGGTCTCTACTACTTAATTCTGCTGAATAAGAACAGTAACCTCCATTAGCATACACTACTGCACAGACTTCTTTAAACCGAACAGATAACCAGCGTGAAGTAGTTCTTAGGACTCTCAGGAGATTGTTAAATATACTGTAGCACTGTCAAAGCATGGTAATTGGATTAATTGTACTCATTATTTAATAATGAATAATGATATTTCTTCCTTGTAGACATTATGTACTTAACACTGCATTTCTCCTCCCTAAACCCCAGAGTACCAAGATACTGTTTGGAGTAAAAGCTTAGTGTCAAATAGAGTAGCATATCAGTGTCCTGTAGATATTCGCTGCAAGCTTGAAAAACAAACAAACAAAAATGAATATGAAAATTGGAAATAGTTCTTTTTAAATTTTGATTATGTTTGGGTGGGAAGAATGTATGCTTATAATAATGCACATACATTCATCCTTCAGCAAATCCTTTTTACTTAGACACATTAAAGATTTTAGTTTTATACTTTTCTATGGATTATTTTTAAATGTGGTATATGTTTGTGCTTTAGAAGCTGAACTATACTTTTCAGTGCACTGTGCCTTTAAAGATATTGGAAACTTTCAAATTTTAAAAATGTTATCACTGTTAGGAGAATAGAATACATTGTGAAGATAGCATGCTTAACTTGGTCCTACTGCTCCACAGCCTTGATACAATATTTCTGTCTATCATTGGAAGAAAAATAATGGCTTTTAAGAGCATAGAGGTATCAATTTTGGAATTGTCTTGTTACTGTGTATCCTTGGTGAAATGTTCAGTTGGAAATGAGAATTTAGATGGAAAAGGGTGAATAAATGATAGTTTTGAATGAAATATCCCCCAAAGGAATCTTACTTTCTCAGTGAGCTTAAGATATAAAGGTAAGTGTAGGAATTGTAGTGTTCTTTTCTGAGTTTCATTGGCAAAACTGCTAAAGTTTTATACTTTAGCAGAAATGTTGGTAGACAGTAAAACTTTTAAAAAGTAACTAATACATATATGATGTGTTCTATTGGGAGGTGAGGAGGGCACAGATTTAGTGTTTATTTAGTACATAGCTAGAGCATAAAATTTCTAAGTGTTTGACTAAAATATGGTTAGCACCATGTTCAAAATTATTAGTAGTTGTACTTTAGTCACTAACTTTCTTAAGTAGGAAAATGTTTTAAAAAATGAGATTATACAAAATTGTTTTAAAATATTTTAAAAATATTTTTTAGCTTCCAGAAATGTTGCATGGTGATGGTGACAATGAAGAACATGGCTTCTGTCCAGTGGGGCAATTCATTCTTCAGAATTTAGGATTGCTGTTTGGATTTGCCATTATGCTGGTAATTGCCCTCTATGAAGACAAAATTGTGCTTGACCTCCAGTTTTGACCATTCCCAGCAATCACTGCTGATGATGAGAATGTTACCACGCAGCTTTGCATCTGTTCCTTGTACTGTAAGCACGTTGCTCAAAGAAAAGTCAGTGGCTTGCACTACTTACAAGTTCATAGATTTGAGCCTAACCACAAAGACCAGTGCTCAGTACTGTTTTCCCTGCATGAAGGGGTCTTTTAAAAATATAAAACTTGTGATAAAGAAAGGAGAAAATGGGACTCCATGAACCAATGTTGATATAGGTTTGATTAAGACTTTTTATAAAGAAATAATCATATAAAAAACACTAAAGTAGTCTCTATTAGTAGAAACTTCTGTGGCTATGCAGAAATAGAAATTGAACCAAAAAGAAAAAAATCACTTAAACTTTAAAAATATTTTAAATGGACTTCGGGCAGACTTTTCTTTGTGCTAAAAGTGAATTGTAGTGTCCTTTAATTCAGCTACATATGGTAATAGGGATCAACATGACACAGCTTTGAAGCTGCATAAGGTAGGACTGTAGCACCTAGAGGAAAGCTCAGGCTGCATTAGAGTATGGATTTAGCATTGGGAAAAGGCCCTTATTCTTTGAATCTAGAGTTACTATTTTTGTATATATTTGCATAGGGTTTAAACTTACAGCCTAAACTACTGAAATTTGTGACTGTACATTTGTGTGAGCTTCAGTTTAATGAAAGATTCATAATGGTTCTTTGTATTAATATTATACTTGGTGTTTGGGCTTTTTTTTTAACTTTTATTTTTGTGTCAGGTTTTTTGGTGAGGGTAAGGGTTTTGGAGCATGTGGTAAAATGTTTTTTTTTTTTCCTTAAAATTGTAACCCTTTAGAAAATATCAGCAAAATGAAGAATCCAAACGTGGTCTAAATATTCAGATTCCCTACTTTAACAGAAACAATTAGTTATTTGGGAAATTTAAGTTTTAAATGTACACAGTGCTCTACCAGTTTGGCACTGGAACCTAGAGCACATGCTGTGGCTGGCAGTAAGGCCGTAAGTCAGCAAGTTTACCATGTCCATAACCTGTACGTTGAGTGTAAGAATGGTTCTGAGGGTGATCTCCACTGGTGCCCTGGCTGTCGTGGTACTGAGTTACTTGGAAGATGCAGTTAAGTAACTCGGCTGAAATCACTTATCATTTTGTGCCAACATGTGCTTTTCGTGCCTGGTAGGGATTAGTCTCTTTTTTAGGTGCCCTGTTCTCCTGCCATAAATGGTGAATGATTTGTGAGAAGTGCAAGCCACATTTATCCTGACTTTTGACCTAATAATTTGTAGTACTAATCATATGCATGTAGCTTTTCTGTTTACATCTTGTGCCACATGGTCTTCATTTATGCCAGGTAAACTGTATGGGCAGCTTTGTTTTGATCTGCTTGGCTACCTGTGTAGCAGCTTTAAAAATCTTACTGTTCAGATATTTAAGAGCCAAACTCGTTCCATTCCATTTAAAATGTTTTCAGTTAGTCCTCCTCCTTTCCCCAGTTCCTTTTCTCTTACTCCATGAACTTTAAAACAAAACTGAGAGCAGTACATGCATCCAGGTGTTAAGAGTATTGCCAGTGTTTCCCCTGTATGGTGTAAGCAAGGGGTTCATTAGGTGTTAGTTCCTTCATTTATGCTTGGATTTGAAAAATTATTTCTTGCTTTCTTCATGGCTTCCCATAACAAGTAGGAGTTTTATACATAGATTACTTCAGCATTGGGCACTGAATTAGGACAGTCCTCATCTCATTTCTTGACCCTTCAAGCAACCTAGCTAAAAGGTGCTGATATTTTATTTAGTACTGCCAACTTCAAGTGATTCAGATATCTTGCTTTCTGAACCAAGGTTTATTTATAGTTCATTTTGGGGTCTGTATGCCCAAGGAGAATTCTGCATTCCAGCATTAAATCTGCTTAATTTTAAAACTTTTATGAAAAGCAACAGCTGGAATATACTCCCAGTCTTAAAAATAAATGCCTGATTTAAAGCAATTAGGTTATGCTGAAGTAGATAAAGTTTTATATTCTCTCAAAAATGGTAGTATCTTTATTTGCTAGATTTTTTTTAAACTTCTAAGAGGGCTGTAACAGTTCCTGCTAGTATTTTTCTTGGGGTTCCACCAGTATTTAGTTTTTACATCATCCTAATGTATAATTTCAAGTCTTACTAGACAATCTGAATTCCACTACATTTCTGTTTGGCTCCAACATTCCATTTAGCTTGACCAGTCTAATTTAACATGTGTTTGTTGGAGGTCATTAATGTTACTTGTACAATGCTGTCACTGTGTGACATTCATATGAATTTTGGTGTCTATCACATTGCATTCAATCAGCTGTGATTATGCTTAGAAATACTATAGTAACTAGATGCAGTGTGAATATTTTCCATTAACAGTAAGTCAGTGGCTTAAATGTGATTATGGTCCTGCAAGGTGATACTTGCTAAAATATCTAAACTTTTTTTTTGTTGTTGTAACTGAATCATTTTTTAAAAATTTATAAAGCTGGAAATGATCAAATGCTGTTTTTTCATTGTCAACAGTGGTGTGTCATTTTATGTATGTTCCTAATGCTTATGGAACGCTCCCCAAATAAAGTTATTCAAAAAGAGCAAATATATCAGTGTGTCTTATTTAATCTTTGTTAGACTAGTTCCTAATTTTGAAGTATGAGTCATTTTAAATATTAAGTATAACTTTAGTCAAATTGATTTAAACCAAATAACTTCTTTAAAAAGTAAAATATATTTTCTACTGCCTTATCTAACAAAGAATATGAAAACAGGGAAATGACACCACCTAATTATGAATTAAGTTGACACAGCAGTGCTACACCCCGTCCAATCCAGTGTTCCTTGGGTTGGTCAGAGGGAAGAATCATGGCAATCACAAAATTCGTAGAATGGCCAGTGGTTGACAGTGTTCCTCTCCGCTCACTTGTCTTATACAATGGGGCAGTGTAACTTGGTCGTTCTGGTATATCTGTTCTCTTACAGGGTTTTAGCCACATCTAGAAAAAGGAAGTAGACAAAATGTAAGTCAAGGCTGTTTGTTATATTTACATATATTTGAACTTAATGTGGGATTGTTGGCATAAGGTTAGTTATGTCTACAAATTTCTATGGGCTAAATTGATTTTATTTTTGTCAGCAGTGCTGTCATTGCTCAAAACATTTAGAGCTCTCAGAATTATCTTCAGAACCAGTTTAGAAGCTAAATAAGAAAAAATAGTGATCTACTCTGAGAAAGCATACTACCCATCTATTCATCATCTCCCTACCATACCTACCTGAGGATGCCTTTTGGTGCTTACACTAATAATAAAATCAGATATACTTTTCAAAGGTGAGAACTGCTACCACTGATATCAAAATTATGTTGCTTTATTAAAGGCCAATCCCATAATATTCTGAAAGGATTTTTATCAATGTCTGTTGAACTAGATCACCTCCCCCATGTTAGGTGACTATTTTAAAAGGGCTATTATTTTGTGCTGTTTAAAACATAGTTGCCTTTATAACTGCAATACAACTCTATGATTATTCTTAGTCATTAGTCAAGTTCCTAGAATGTTAAGCACAGTTGAACTTCACTAATCTCAATAAAATTTTAGAGCAAGTTAATTTCTGAATATAAGAGTAAAGAACAAACTATGATCAAAAAGGGGAAACAGTGTTTCATTTTTAGGACTTGAATACCTTTGTCCAGTACTAATAGCAATTCTTGACATCCCCATTGTTTGGAATTCCTTGTTTTGTTGTTGTTTCTCAGGTTTAAGCACAAACTGTATGAAGACGCTAATAAGGGTGCTAGTCTCTCTCCCACATAATTGTGGAGATCTATAAAGCTGTTCTTCAGATACTGTTAAATACAAGGACTTAACACTCAAGTTGGACATGGTTTGTTTCAACTAAGTGGATTTTTTTAATGAGAGTTTTTCTTACTAGTGACTTCTTTTTCAGAAGATTATCTACTTAAAATCCTATTTATTCACAAACTTGAGTTTCTATACGGATCCAGATCGGACTCCTGCAATTGCATACATTTTGCCCTTGTGACTTTCAGTTTGGGTCTCATATTTGAAACTCTATCTGCCCACAGTATCTTGGTATATATTGCAGGTTTCTTGCAATGGGCTGTCAGCTGGTCCCTCTCTGTATCTGTTAGAACTGCTCTGAAGGATTATTGCCTGTCTTTGAGTGGCTCCAGAAGGCAATGGCACTCCACTCCAGTACTCTTGCCTGGAAAATCCCATGGACGGAGGAGCCTGGTAGGCTGCAGTCCATGGGGTCGCGAAGAGTCGGATATGACTGAGCGACTTCACTTTCACTTTTCACTTTTCACTTTCATGCATTGGAGAAGGAAATGGCAACCCACTCCAGTGTTCTTGCCTGGAGAATCCCAGGGAGCAGGGAGCCTGGTGGGCTGCCTTCTATGGGGTCGCACAGAGTCGGACACGACTGAAGCGACTTAGCAGCAGCAGCAGCAGCAGCAGCAGCAGCAGCAGCAGCATGTAAAACTCAGCCTATATTTTATCACTATCCCAGACTGACCCTTCAAATTATGTGAAAATCTCTCTAGCCATCTTCTCATAATGCAGTAACAGCTGGAAACTTAGTATTTATATAGCTTAGTGTGCCCATGCTGAAGACTGGTGCCTAGAAAACAATTTTTTTTAATGGATGGTTTTCATATAATTATCTTTTAGTCTGCAAGTTTCACATTTTTAGGTCAATGTATATGTAAGAGAAATCATAAACCTATGTGTGGATGTGGATACATGTATACAGTCAGTCCTCATTATTGCTGGATTCCATATTTGCAAATTTGCCTATCACTAAGGTTTAGTCCTAATCCTAATATTGATATTCTGTGCTTTCATGTTCATTCGTAAGCATGCCAGAGCAGCAAAAACTAAGTCACCAGCAAGCATATTCCCAACTGAAGTTGAACCTGGTGACATTCTGCCGCCTTGTTTCAACTCTTACAACTATAATATAAACAAGTATCCTTTCGTTCTAAGCTTTTTTGCATTTTGTTTTTCGGTTGGTAATTTTTCTGTTTAAAAAGGCCCCTAAGTGTAGGGCTGAGGTGCTATCTATTTCCCTCTTACAAGAAGGTTGTGATATGCCTTATAAATACTGTTTAGGATTGAGTTATAGTCCATGAGTTCAATGTTAATGAATCAACAGTATATATTAAATAAGGTATCTTTAAACAGAAGACAAAGTTATATATTGATCAGTTAATGAAAATGTGGCCACCTGATTTTTGCCTAGGTGTTTCTGCTTAGGTTTTTTGCAAAAATCTTATATGTTGCCTAGGAGTTCGGTATTCACTAATGTTGGTAGCAAGTTTATAAAACATAACTACTGTAAATAATAAGAGTTGACTGCATATGTTATGTACGTGTATAAAATAGCCCCCCACATAAATATCATCAGAAAATACTAACCACAGGCACTGTATCATAAAGAATTTTGGGATGTGATTCTGCAAGTTTCTTGATCTTTCTATTCCAGGAAGCTCCGTCCAGAAATAGTCCATGAATGAAAACACCTAAATATAAAAGCAGGTTAACACAACACTTTGCATCTGCATACAGACTGAGTTGTGACGCTGAAATTCCTACAGGTGAATACTATGCAAGTGACATTAGGTCAGCAAACGAAGATCTCTCTAAAAGTCAGTTTCTGAGTTTGTGTTAATATTCTTAATTTAAGAATAGCTATACTTTGCCTAGTAAAACTTGATGTGGGAGACAAAAACAGGAAAGGAATTTCAAATTAGTTTACATGAAGTTCTCTGTTTGGGTAAACATTGGTTTATATTTTAATTGACCAATGACTATAATGTCGAGTCCACAAAATCTACAGAAGTTCTTAATGTCACTGTAGGGACCCAGTGGCTTCTAGGCAGCATGGGAACAAAACACCCTTCTGCTGATGTCTTATGTCCTGAGAGTTAAATTTCTCCTCCCCTTTTAGAATCTTCTCACTCCAAGGCTGCACCTCAGTCTGTATGAGAATCCAAAAGGCAATGTCATACACGATCAACTGAAGAACAAAAATTAAGGAATCCATGAAACCTGGATCACATCCCTGGCTATCCACTTGTGTAAAGTTTCATGAATTGAATATGGGTATCAATTCAAATGGGCACACAAAAATATTCATTGTAATTTGTTGCACAGATATGAAGGGAGGCAATGAAGAACTTAGGAAGACATAGGTGAAGAGTTCCTAATGTGCGGTGTGATCTTGAACAATTCATTTAACTCTATATCTTTTTTTATTCAGAGAACAACTGGAAAATATTTGTAAAACAATAATGCCCGGTGTGCTGCAGTCTATGGGGTCGCAAAGAGACAGACATGATGACTGAGCGACTGAACTGAACTGAATGCCTGTTTTTGTCTACCTTGTACAGTTAGAATCAAATCAGCTATCCTGATGAAAGCAGTTTGTGAAAATAGGATATGAAAATCCACTTGGGCAGTGCTGTCCAATAGGACTTTCTCCAGTGATGGAAATATTTTATATCTGTGTATTCCAATATGCTGCTAAGTCACTTCAGTCATGTCCGACTCTGTGCGACCCCATAGATGGCAGCTCACCAGGCTCCCCCGTCCCTGGGATTCTTCAGGCAAGAACACTGGAGTGGGTTGCCATTTCCTTCTCTAATGCATGAAAGTGAAAAGTGAAAGTGAAGTCACTGAGTCATGTCCAACTCTCAGCGACCCCATGGACTGTAGCCTACCAGGCTCCTCCGTCCATGGGATTTTCCAGGCAAGAGTACTGGAGTGGGGTGCCATTGCCTTCTCCCTTTCCAATATGATTGGCTATTAAAACATAGAAAATATGGCTAGTGGGACCAAGAGATTTAAATTTAATTTTAGTTATAAATTTAAAAGGCCATATGTAGATAGCCCAGTGATGGATGTTGAGGGGAAGACTTACCCTCTGTTCTCTCTAGGTTCTCACTGATGGAAAGAATAGCTGGAATAAAAGGTCAATTTTATTTGCTGGCAAAGCACTTGTCCAGTAACTTCCCAAGAATAACTCTAGCAAAGCTGAATTGCAAAACACATCTTGAGCCTGGAGCCAGGTCAGGGGTGGACCTGCCTGAGGGGCCCAGTTGAGGTCTGCAAGCACATCCTACATGCCCACATCTCCAGCCAGATGTCAGTCTGCAGGCCAGTCACAATAACAGATGGGAACAGAGAAAGTAGAGGAGATTGCAGTCAGGTCCCAGAGAGCTTTTAATACTCTGACCTTGCTGACTGGTAAGCACAGCCCAGTAAATGTCTGGCTTTAACTAATGGGTGATCTATTCCTTACTTGGAAAAGAAAGATTATGTCAGAGGGAGTAAAGAGAAGAATTCATCTTAATCCCTTAAGAACAGCGGCAATGGGGATAAAAGTTCCCTCCAACCTAACAACAATTTTATAAGAAATGTGATGGGGACAAATAAATTTTTGTCTCTCATGGGCCATATGGAAAACACAAAACAAAATGATAGGAGATACTAACTGGGCCCTTCCTAGTCTGTGGGGCTTCCCTGATAGCTCTGTTGGTAAAGAATCCACCTGCAATGCAGGAGACCCCAGTTCAATTCCTGGGTTTGGAAGATCCCCTGGAGAAGGGAAAGGCTACCCACTCCAGTATTCTGGCCTGGAGAATTCCATGGACTATAGTCCATGGGGTCACCAAGAGTTGGGCATGACTGAGTGACTCACTTTCATGGTCTGTGAGTCACTTTGCTTCTGTGAGTTGTGGTCAGCACAGAGTGGAGGTGGCAGCATCCCCAGCCCTTGTTCACTCCTTCCTGCCCCCTTCTTGCTTTGTAGTGCTTTTCCCATTGATAACTGAACTACTGGGTGCTAGAGGGTGATTCAGTTAAGACAAATCTTAGGCAAATACATGTAGAATATATGATACTAAATCTAGATAGACTTACAATGGCATTGTGGCCACTTTAAAGTCACTTTAAGAGTGAGTAGCTTTTTTCATGGCCCCAAAATACACAAGACCACACAAAAGACCCTGAATAGCCAGAGCAATGCTCCCTGACTTAAGACTGTATTACAAAGCTACAGTCAGCAAAACAGTATGGTACTGGCACAAAAACAAAAATACAGATCAGTGGAACAGGATAGAATGCCCAGAAATAAACCCATGCACCTATGGTCAATTAATCTACAACAAAGGAGGCAAGACTATACAGTGGAGAAAAGACAGTCTCTTCAATAAATAGTGTTGGGAAAACAATTGCTACATGTTTTAAAAAAATGAATTAGAACACTTAACACCATACACAAAAATAAACTCAAAATGGATTATAGACGTAAATGTTATAATGAATACTAAAATACTCTTAGAAGAAAACAGGTAGAATGTAGAAAACATTGGTAGAAAACATAGGTACTCTGACATAAATTGCAGCAATATCTTTTTTGGATTCATCTCTCAGAGTAATGAACACTAAAAAAGAGAGCTACCATATGATCCACAATCCCACTCCTGGGCATATATCTGGAGAAGAACTTGGTTTAAAAGGATACATGCACCCCAGTGTCCACTTCAATACTGTTTACAGTAGCCAAGACATGGAAGCAACCTAAAAGTTCACTGATACATCGATGAATAAAGACATGGTACATATACACAATGGAATATTACTCAACCACTAAAAAATGAAATAATGCTATTTACAACATGATGGACCCGGAGTTGTCATACTAAGTGAAGTCAGAAAGCCAAATACCGTATATCACTTATATGTGGAATCTAAAAATATGACACTAATGAATCTTATCTATGAAACAGAAACAGACTCACAGAGCACAGACTTGTGATTGCCAAGGGGGAATGAGCTGGGGAAGGGGTGGAATGGGAGTTTGGGGGTAGCAGATGTAAGCTATTATATATGGAAAGTATAAACAACAAAATCCTACTGCAAAGTACAGAAAACTATATTCAGTATCCCATGATAAATCATAATGGAAAAGAATATAAAAGGATGTGTGTGTATATGTATATTTATAAAACATGTATATATTATATATACATATCATGTATAACTGAATCATTTTGTTATACAGCAAAAATGATCAGAACATGGGAAATCAACTGTATATCAATTATAACAACAAGCCATAAAAAGAAGATTATGGCTGATTATCCCATGTATTGTTAATTTGATGATTACTTTCTAGCCAACATATTGTTTTAGAAATAACTTCAGAATTATAAAGTGTAAAACTGAAACAATGCAAGGGACATATACTCTTTATTCAGATTCATTTCATCCCCATTTTTTTCTTATTCTTGCTCTCTTTTGCTCATTCTGCCTTTTTAACAGCTGAGAAAATTGAGCAAGAAGTGATGTTTTTGTTACGTGTCAAGATATAAGCCAACTCATTCCACTACTGCCACTTACCATCTTCTGGAGCATGCTTGTATTCTTTGTCTTCCATCACTTCATAGTCAAACCCAAGAAGATCAATGGGGATGGTGTGTTTCCTGGCATAGTTTTGCTGGGCACCAGTCAGGAAGGCTTGTGTGAAGAAGAAGCCAGAAAGCCAGAAGACTGGAGGAGGGCCGACCTCGTACCATTGCTGTGGTGTCAAAGCAGAAGTGTCCAGATACTAGAGCCTTTTCCACTTTGAATACAACATTGCTTAATAAAATTTGCCCTAAATACTCCCCCTATTATTTTCTAGTAAACTAATAAGCTAACACTTGGAGGAATAAAAAGCCAGACTCTCAAAGTTTGAAAAATAGCCAGCATATTCAGCATGTATTTTGGCATCAATTTCATATCCATTGCACCAACTTGTGCAATGGTATGAATGCAGATACAAATGACTGTTTTATACATGCCCAGTGATTGTTTGCGGCTTACCAGGCAGTACTAGTGGTAAAGAATCCACCTGCCAATGCAGGAGATGTAAGAGACATAAGTTCGATTCCTGGGTCCAGAAGATCCCCTGGAGGAGGAAATGGCAACCCACCCCAGTATTCTTGCTGGGAGAATCCCATGGACAGAGGAGCCTGATGGGCTACAGTCCATTGGGGTCACAGAGAGTCAGACATGACTGAGTGAGTGCAGAACAGTGATTCTTTCAGAAAAGTTCCCTACAATATTGAGTTTCTAATATACATTGTTGCCTGCTAGATCATGTTTAGTTGAATAAAGGAAGATCTTCCTACAACGTCTGGTTAGATGATAATGTTTTTTCACTTTTTTCTTCTCTGGTTTATAGTACCCAGTAGAATATTCCTTTAGAAGTTTTTCCTTCTACTTCACTAAAATACAATGAATCCAACATATGAAGACATTATATTGTATAATAAACGCCCAGAAGATACAGGGTATGAGACTTCACTAAAATACAATGAATCCAACATATGAAGACATTATATTGTATAATAAACGTCCAGAAGATACAGGGTAGTGAGAGCTTAAGATCTTTGTAAGTATCAAGATACCTGGGTAATTCTGTTCATATCATATAACAAGTAGTTGAGTACTGACTGACTAAGTGGTAAATTATAGAAGTCAGTCTGAAGAAGTGAATTTGAAGAACTTTTATCTATAAGCATCCAAGGTAGAGTCAAGAACAGTCTTAATTCTTTAGTACCATGTCTAGTACTACAGAAGGCCTATATTATGGAAGGGGAGTTTAGTCAGTCCATCCCTGGAGAAATTTCCTCACAGGCAATTTTTTATGCATTATATATAGTACTTAGGAAATTAACACTTCTAACAAATAGAACTGTTAATAAGAACATAGTTAAGAACCAATATTGCCAGGTAATTAGGAGGCAGGCCCACTCTACATTTCCAAGACAATTAGCCCATTACTGACTTGGGCTGAAATAGCAATCTAGTGATTTCATGACCTGGAAGAGTGCAGCACAAGGAAGAAACAATTTTCCTTACTAGTCTTGTCTGGCCTTGTAGGATGCTCCATTGTAGGCATCTCTTAAAGCTAAATATTCAATAGAAATATCAACACAGCAAGTCCCTTTTTCTCTTCAAATGTCATTGATTTGAATTCCTAATTTCACTGAACATGAACACCTCTCCTAAAGAAGCTTCTGGAAATTCTACTTCCAATATTAGTATTTTGACAATTTACTTCAATAGTTACATAAACTGTATGTGATATTGAGTAGTGGTCATTTATGCTTGGGATACACAGAAAAACTAGACAATAATGCTCATTATGGGCTTCCCTGGTGGTACAGATGGTAAAGAATCCACCTTCAATGCAGGAGACCCTGGTTTGATCCCTGGGTCAGGAAGATCCCCTGGAAACAGGAATGGCTACCCACTCTAGCATTCTTGCCTGGAGAATCCTGTGGACAGAGGACCCTGGCAGACTACTGTACATGGAGTCGCAAATCCTAGTGAAGAAAATGAAATCAAAAGAAGCCTAATATATGAGCATTCGGATGAACTCACCTGCAAAAACTTTAGTCTTGCAAGGAAGTCATTCACATAGCTCCCAAGTGGTTTAAGGCTTGGGTATGATTTCCCCATCCACATTCCTGGGATCTTGACATTCAGAATACTGCTAACCACTTCCTCAAGATCTGTAGACATCACTACAAGCCCCTGAAACACATTTAACCATTGTTTGACATGACAGTATTCTAGCATTTAAATAATTTTATAATTAAACTTGTTTACAGTTATGATTAGTTAAGTATAGCAAAAAAAAGGGAGGAAGAAAAGGTATTTTCTTTGACTCACAAGATGTGGAATCTTTGATTTCTTGGAAAAATATTAACAATTTTAATCTAATCAAATTGTAATAGAAAGTTTTATTGAAATATAAAGAATACTGACATACAGTATTAGTTTTAGATGTGTAACATAATGATTCAATATTTGTGTATATTGTGAAGTGTTCACTACAATAAGCCTAGTTAACATTGATCACCAAACATAGTTATATTTTTTTGTGTGATGAGAACTTTTAAGATCTACTCTCTTAACAACTTTCAAATATGCAATACAGTATTATTGACTGTAGTCACAAAGCTGTACATTGTAACTCCAGGACATAGTTTGTAACTAGAAGTTTGTACCTTTTGACTACCTTTACCCATTCTGCCCAGCTTGGAAGATTTTAATCAACACTTGGCTTCTCACTGCCTATTAAGTCACAGCCTAACTTTGACTTAGTTTATTTCTCTATTAAACCGACAACTAACATACCTCTGTCCTGGCCTTCTTAAAAGGATAGTGATAAATATAAAATGAGCAAAATGATAAAAAGTGCTTTGAAAGGTTGAATATCCTGGATTGCAACTGTGAAGTCTAATTGATTTTATCCCATTTTGAAATGTAAAATAGATCATTTTGCTTCACTGCATAATGAAGACTTCCCTTTACCGTTATACTTTAGAATAAAATTGAAGATCCTAACAGATGGTAAAACTTTGAAGCCCTTGAAAATTCCTATGTGATCTTGCAACTGGGCCAGTTGCCATCATTTCTGTTTTCTCCATAGCTGACAATATCATTCCAACTAACATACGGAGAAAATTTTAGAGTAAATTTAATGGATTAAACACCCACATTTCATTTTCCTCATTCTCCAAACCCTGAAACAACAGTAAAGGAATTTATTTCTTAAAAGCATAAGCCTAGGAACTTTCCTGGTGGTCCAGTGGTTAACACTCCATGCTTCCACTGCAGGGGGCACAGGTTCAGTCCCTGGTGGGAAACTAAGATCCTGTATGCTGTGTGGTATGGCCAAACCCACCCCCTGAAAACAAAAAATACTACACCTCCAAAAAAACCCCATAAGCCTACAGGTACAGGAAGAAGCAAAACAATACTGGGAGCTAGAAAGCATGGGACTGTTGGTAGCTGACTTAGTTGTCAGGAGAAACTCGATCCTAAACTGGCAGAGGGCAAAGCTGAAAATCAACTAGGATATTCCAAATACTCGGAATTGATGGCCTTAGCTAGGGAGAAGAATATGGTACTAAAATGAAGATTGTTGAGATCTGCCTTAAAAAACAGACTCCTGGGTCTTTCCCCACAATACTGCATATCACCTACTTTGAATGAAACCTGGAAAGGAAAATGAAGAAACCCTTAGAGGGGAAGAATGCCAGGCTTAGTTGGTGTCAGAATTCCCATACCCAAATTGGGATTTAAGTGAATCCGCATGTATTGGCTGACGAGCTCCCTCAGGCCTCTTTCCCCTTTTATCTTCTAGAATGTGGAAAGCCAGGCCTTCATTTTGAAGGAAGGAAATAGGGAGAACCAGGTTAAGGAGAAACACAAGATACTGAATACTTAGCCAAACAGCCCTGCCAGATCATACCACAGCCGGCCAGATAGACTCCTCTTTCAACAATAACTCATATCCAACCACTCTCCTCCACCTCCACTGCTACTGCAAGAAACCAACTCAGCTGGAAGACCTCCATCTTATAATTGGCTTCTGCCCATGTTCTGGTTTCCCTACAGTCCGTTCCACAGAGGTCAGAGCAATCTTTAAAAATACAAAACAGGTCATTTCACTTTATTGCTTAAATTCCTCTGAAGGCCTCCCTTTGCCTTTACTCTTTAGAATAGAATTGAAGATCCCAGCCTTGGCCGACAAGGCCATCGCAAGCCTGTGCCTTCCTTTCTCTGTTCTGCCGTCTCCCTTGTGCTCACTCCGCTTAAGCCAAGTCAGCCTTTCCCATGGTACCCCTCGGCCATGCCAGGCTGCTGCTCTCAGGGCCTTCCTGCTGGCTCAACCCGCTGCCCAAACATTCCATGACCTGCCCCTCCCATCGGGCCTCTCTTCAGAACGCCCTGACTCCAGATGACTGCGTTTCTCACCTCTCACCCTCCACATCCTTACCCCATTTTATTTTTTTCCATAGAATTTACCATTCACTGAAAGTTTATTTGTTAATTGTTTGTCTTCCTCACTAAGGTAAGCTCAGTGAGGGCAGAAGCTTTGTTTTTCTTACCTCTTAACGCTTTCTGCCTTCTTAGCATATATCTCATCCAGCAAATAACTGCTTTATGTACCATACTCTATACTCACTTGCCCACTTATTAACTGCCAGCCCCAGAATTCCATATACATTTTAAGGGCAGGGATTTTCTTTCTATCTCAGAACCAAGAAAAGCGCTTTCATAGAATCTGTGCCCAATGCATGCTGGCTGAGTAAATGAATGATTTGTTTTTTTCGATGATCTTTTTTTCTTGCTGGACTTGCCCTTACCTTGATTGCTTTCTGGATGTTAATGCACGAATCTCTTATGGTCTGCAGCAACTTATTGAACCGTCCCATTTCTTGAACAAGCACTGTGTTCATGCTCTGAGTGTACGTGGTTGGGTATCTCCTCATTGCAGACTCAACGTCAAAGTTGTTTGGAAGTTTACCCAAGATGTCACCAGCAACCTCATCTACCACTTCATCTGATGATTTTGCACCAGCATCTGCCGAACGAGACTGGGAAGAGTTCAAACTATGGATCAGAAATGCTCACCAAGGTCTTAGAATTGCTGGATAGGAAAATTCCTAAAGTAAATTTTATAAAAAGGAGTACTACTTTGCTATTTTATCTATGATTCTTCTCTACATAAGACTTATTGAAGTGATGGTTAACAGGCATGGGAATGGAGCTCTGGGAGGAAAACAGCTGTTAGAAGGTTATGTACAATGTTCAGTGGCAAAAGGATGTCTGGAGGAAGCACTGTGCTCTCTGGGAATTGAGGAAAGGGCAGATGCTGTGGACAGAGGGAGCAAAAGCATTCACCATGGTGGGGTGGTCAAGTGATGATGGGCATCAAAGCCTAGAAGGAGGAAATCTGGTTTTGCTATGAGAAAGCTTGCCAAAAATATATTTGCTAATAATAACTCTGGTGCCTACTGGTTGCCAAAAGCAGAGATATAGCTTTCTCCTTGAACCCAAGAGGGCACAGAAAATAAGCTCTAATCTTCCAAGCAGTTAGAAGAGTTATAGAGATAGAGCAGACTTTAGTAATTCACACTGGAAGCAAGGAAGGGGAATTTCATTTCAATTTTTATTTCTTATGTTTATAGTGGCACTGTATAAATGAATCTATATTTTCTGAGAAAACCTTTTAAATCCTCAAAATAAATGTGTGTGGTGTGTGTGTGTGTGTGTGTGTGTGCATGGAGAGAGAATACGCACTATTAGAATATAAATGAATACATCTCACTTTTTTTCAGCCCCAGGAAATCATGTTTAGTTTAATTTCAGATTTTATATTTTCTGGTTTCTATATTGGATCTATTCCATACATATTGACAGTAACTTCTACTCGAGTTTCTAGGAAGATTTTTAATGGTACCCTAACACCTTCCTATAAAAATGTGCAATAAAAAATTAAAAGTATTAATTACAAGCTAGAAAAAAAGGGGGGGGGGCTATGCCAATATAGTAATCCTTTACCACGATCCCAAAGTACTAGGTTTACAAACAAATATATAAAACAAATTACAGATAACAAAGAAGGTAATGAATATTTGGTCAAAACTAGTGAAATATCTATTTCTGTTGCATTTGAAGAATGACATGCTGATTTTTATTTGTATTTTGATGTGCATACAATGTACTATAAACTCATTAAAAACATTCCTGTTTTCTAACAAGAGTTGCACCTCCACCAAACCCCCCCAACCACCGCCCCCAAAATAAATCCTAGGCCTATAACCCTTCAAAAATGTAAGAAAAATATTTTAGTAACACAAATATTGCTATACCTATTTCTCACACACCAAAATCACACAGTTGGGGAGATACGTTTTAAAAGTAATATCCAACTGATACCAAGAATTAAGAACAAAAGGGTGTTATTTATTTGTAATTATTTAACTTGGGTTCTTTTTTAACCGTCTTTTCTTAAGAGTTTTCACAAATACCATTTGAAATCTTCTAACAGTTGTTTTCCTTTTATTAAACAAATAAAGATAAGTGGGATCCATTTTCAAGGAGACATCATGGAATTCAACCTTTCCATTTCTAGTTTAACAATATTTTAGGTCGAAACAATTTTCTTATTCAAAAGCAAGACTGGCAGTTCAGCATAGGTAAGACAGCTCTGCAAAAGTAACCTTCTCAACCCCACTAGCTCTTTCAATACACAATGTGAAGGTCCTGTCCTCATGACCTTGCTCTCTAAACCACTGTTCTGGTCTATTTTGACGCCTCTGAACTGTGGTAAACTCAGTGTAGAATCACTGAACTCCTGCCTACCCATTACATTAATTTGTATTTGCCAATCTGATTTGGAGAATATTGAAAGACACTGTTTTATCACATACTGAGAAGATACCCCAAGTGTATTTAAACTTGTTTGATTCTGAGTCCTTTTCTGTTGGAATAAGACCACTGCTTTATGTGTTCTGTAATGTGGCACAGTCCGTCAAGTTTAAAAACAGCCAAAGACGCTATAACTCTCCTGTTGTCAGACTATTGCATACTACATGCACTAATGTTGCTAAAGATCTACGTATTCTTGTCTGTTTATAAATATGATTTTATGTTCAAGCAATAATTGATCTTAGTGGTATTAACATATAAAATGGATATTAAAATATGGTCTTTGTCCTTTCTGCCTTATTAGCAGATGTTATTTTAAAACAGACCAGAGCCAGAAGTTCCATGAACTCTTTCATCTATGATAGCACACTATTTCATTCTCCTAATCTGGTTCTTTACCATTTGAGCCACCAGAGAAGTCTGGTTCTTGGACTTACCTGGTATCTCAGATGGTAAAAAGTCTGCCTGCAGTGCAGGAGACCCAGGTTTGATCCCTGGATTGGGACGATACCCTGGAGAAGGAAATGGCAACTCACTCCAGTATTATTGCTGGAAAATCCCATGGACGGAGGAACCTGGCAGGCTACAGTCCATGGGGTCGCAAAGAGTCAGACACGACTGAGCGACTTCATTTTCTTTCTTTCAATCCGGTTCTTTAACTTTCTTTCTTTCTTTCCAGTTCTTAGTTCCCCTAGCATCTCTAGTTATCTGCCTTTGAGGTTTATTCCATTTTTAACATCTAGAAAGAGTATTGCACAGCTTAGAACACAGATTCTGGAGCCAAAACTAGTGGGAGTCAAACTACTTGGCTCAGAGTCCTGGCTTTAAATTGTACTAGCTGACCTTGAGTTAACTACTTATCTTTCTGTGTCTAAGTCTTTTAGCTGTAAAATGGGAATAATTAGCACCTTACCTCACAGGACTGTCATAAGCATTACACTATTATGCATAAACCTAAATGGTTTAAATGAACAGTGCTCCCATACAAGAAGCACTATAAAATAATTAATCATTATTATTATTATTACTTTGAGATTCCATAAAAATAAAAAAAGATCAGCTTGAAATCAGTTAGGGGAATAATTTGCTTGATGAATAATCATCCTTAACTTACTAAAATTTCATGCAATCATTAAGGGAATTCACCATTTGGACTAATTTGCTTTCAGAACTAAAATGAACAAGCATATCTTCTAACAGAAAACAATACAAGAGATGATCTCTTAACAGACAAGTAAGATTAAACATCTTTCATTCAAATGAACTAACCTGTGCCATGGCATGCTGAATCCTGGTGCCTGAAGAGGTCATTCTCTGATGTGCCCTTACATTTATGCTCTCACCAACAGAGTTGCATGTCTCAGAGGCAATAGTTCTGCTAAATCTTTTAATTCATTTCATACTTACTATTATATTTAAAATATTATATAATCTGATAAAATATTGATGTGAAAAGAAACTATGCAAACTAGGTTAAATGTTCTGGAATGTTTGATAAAGATAAGCCATTAAAAATGTTGCATTAGTAAGAGACTAGAAAATTAAATAGGGAAAATTCTAGATGAATTCCGGCATCAAACTGCTTCCAGGCACCTTTGAAAGTCTTCTTCCACTTTAAGAAATTTATAAAGGACATATTATATGTTCTGGGGCATGATTCAAGCCAAGAGAGGCAAAATGGAATTCCTAGCAGCAGAATGATATCAAAGAATACTCAGAGATACTCAAAGAATGCTACTCAAAGAACTGCTGGCAGCAGAATGATACTCAAAGATGCTTTCCAAATCAAAAGCCTGATGAAAACAAAACTCACACATTCATTTACTCTATGTTTAAACTTATCTTTAAGGTACATTTTTTTTTTTCTTTTCCTAAAAATGGTTCTCCACTTGAACAGATGGAATTCTGTGCCTGGGCCTCTCCCATGTGGGCTCATGCTGCTTGGGGACCATCCTTTCCAGCCTCAGAATCCAGTTGCTGCATAGATCACATACCTGTGTGAGAAGAATGTTATCGAACAGCAGTTGAGTTTCTGACTGATCTTTAGTGATATCGGCATTGGCATTCATCCCAAAGATTTCTGGAGCTGGGGTCAGAGGCAGTGTCTTTGTGTATTCAATGTAGCTGTTGTGCTGCAAAGATAAATACCAAGGAGCCAGGAGGTTAGAAATCAATTATCCTATAGAACTTGCTCACTGAAAAGAGGAATTTTCAGTACTCAGGTTGTTGAGTGGATGAGCCTGTGAGACTGGACACTGAATGCTTTCATTTTCTTTCATCCAGGGCCAAAGCATAAAAAAAAAAAAAGGTGGGGGGAAGATATGGACACATTTAGAAAGAGTAAAAAAATGTCCCACTCAGTTGAAATGAATTTTTAAATGGAGAGAGGAATATCCTGGCTACTTCATTTAGAAATTTCTTCCACAGAAATGTTTCTGTGCTACATTTGCTGATGACTGTTCTTAATTTACCACAGTAGTTTTTTTTCTGCTTTACTCTGATTTTTCCGTTTACTCTTTTATTGTGATAAATCCACTTAATTCAGAAAAGTAAAAACTACCTGAGATTTTATCATGAGATAACCACCATTAATATAAATCTTTTATACTCATGCACACATATTTTATATTTACATAAACTTCCAACAAGATTCCATGAGTGTTGAAAGTGTTAGCTGCTCAGTCGTGTCTGACTCTGAGACGCTATGGACCGTAGCCTGCCATGCTCCTTTGCCCATGGATTTCTGTAGGCCAGAATACTGGAGTGGGTAGCTATTTCTTCTCCAGGGGATCTTCCCAACCTAGGGATCCATACTTTTATTTAGAGCACAGGGAACTCTGCTCAGTGCTATGTGGTACCCTGGAGGGGAGGGGAGTTTGGAGGAGAATGGATACACGTACATGCGTAACTGAGTCCCTTTACTGTCCACCTGAAACTATCACAACATTGTCAATCAGCCATACTCCAATATAAAATAAAAAGTTTAATAAAAAGATTAAAAAAAAAGATTCCATACTTTTCTTGATGCTCATATGTGCTTAGTCGCTCAGTCATATCCAACTCTTTGCAACCCCGTGGACTGTAGCCTGCCAGGCTCCTCTGTCCAAGGGGATTCTCTATGCAAGAATACTGGAGTAGGTTGCCATGCCCTCCTCCAGGGGAACTTCCCAGCCCAGGGATTGAACTGAGGTCTCCCGCATTGCAAGTGGATTCTTTACCATCTGAGCAACCAGGGAAGATATGTATAATCAGGGAAGGATATGTATAGTTATACACATTCATAAATATACATATACAAATATAGATACACATATACATGCAGTGAGGTCGGGCAATTGGTCATTGATGATTTTTCAATATGGGGCTCATTACACAACCTGACGTTATCTTGCCATCTTCTTACTTTCCAATTCATCACTGGAAATCCTGTTACCATGACTGCCTGTGTTGACTTGCCCCACCCAATTTGTGACCTGGACTCTGGAGCCGGTGTTTCTCTTCCTCTCTCTCAGTGTCTGCCCTCAGGCAGAACTCATCCAAGTGGATGCAGAGTCAGGTATGTGCCTCTGTTGCCTGCGGCTGTGTGTGTAACTTTCAATATGCGCCCTTTTGACTTCTGGGAATAAAATGAGAACCAATTTAATTACACTGGCAGTCCCTAGAAGTCTACTGTTTGATAATCTGAAGGCAAATACATCTGTTAGACAGGACTGGAAAAAATAGGAGCCAACAACCTTGGTCTTGTGAAGCAGGTGTGATGCTCTGTCCCTTTCTACCTTTGGGATCTTGGGCAAGTCATTTATGTTTAGTGAACTTACTTTCTTACTTGTAAAAGAGAAGGAATAATAGCATCAATGTTAATTCGATGCTCTAAAGAGATAATTACATGTAACTGCTTTGTAAATAATTAAGCATGATCTACATATTAACTATTACTGTTAATACTCTTTTGTAACTCCCTTCTCATGTGCATTTTCATTTTAATTGGGGCCAATGTCTTTTGACCCAAAGGACTGAATTCACAGTAAGAGAATTTCAGGTCACTGAGGAAGCCATTCTTGGGTGAGGAATGTTTCTGATAGTCCTCACATTACAGCAAACAGGAAACTACTAACTCCGTCTTTGCATAGGGTTTGCTCTGTCCCTGTAAGACTGAAGCACACACAATGATTAACCAAAAAAAAAAAAAAAAGCGTCTGGGGGAGAAAAAAAATCACCATATCAGAGGAATTTCATGCTTTACTGCTTTCAGTTTTCTGGAAGAACATATGTACTTACATCCCCAGCAGGAGGCGCAAAATAGATGCCACTGGAGTCGAATTTATAGTGCGGATTCTGAACTAATTCCGGGTTGAAGAATTTATTCAGGATGCTGCGCAGCGTGCGCCGGTCCCAGTCGTCAGTTACGCGGCCGCCGTAATTGCACTCGCCGGTCATGTAGCGTAGGGCGTCGTAGGGCAGGTCCTATAGGAGAGCTCAAGTTGCTCAACCAGGCAAGACTTAGCAGTCCCACATCATACAGAACCGTGTTTCTTGTTTGCTCACGTTATTAAACAGTTTACAAAACATTTGCATCACCACAGTTTCCCTTTATATGTTCGCTTCCCAGCTAAGTTGCTGCAGTTTTCCCCAGGGTCTCTCTCTTTTGGTGGTCTGTCATTTTCAATCCGTCAGTGCAAAGAAAAGAAATCCTCTATAACTTGTGATAAAGCGATATTGCTCAGTCGTGTCCGACTCTTTGTGGAATGTAGCCTACCAGGTTCCACCATTCATGGGATTTTCCAGGCAAGAGTACTGGAGTAGGGTGCCATTTCCTTCTCCAGGAGATCTTCCTGACCCAGGGATTGAATCCGGGTCTCTGGTAGGTATTGTAGGCAAACGCTTTACCGTGTGAGCCACCAGGAAAGATCCTAACTTGTGAACTCACCTACTATTTGACCAGCATTAGTGCACCACCTACTATGTGCCTGATGCAAAATAAATGAGAACATAATCCCATCCTTGAAAATCCACCACTGCTAAGTGACAGTAGCAATAGCAAGTGAGGTTCAAAACCAATCAAATCTGAGATAATCAGTTTTAATATCCTTCACCACCTTTTTATACCTGTATATACTGATATTTTGGCAATTGGAATCATACTGTATGTACAATTTTGCATATAATTTTTCACCAAATCTCATATATTTTACTGTTCCTTAAAATATATGAAAATACTATCTTAATAATCATATTCTAATACTGAAGACTTTAGTGGCTCCTAATTTTCTACTTTGTTAACTTATGTTTCACTAAATATACATTTCTTAAATTTTCTAATGATTCTTTAGTCTAGATTCCTAAAAAGGAAATTACGTCAATGGAAAGGAATTTATAAAAAGCAATTGATTAATGTATCAAACTACTTTCCTGGAAGACTGTAGCAACTGTAGTTGCTAAAACAGTTCTAAACTCTTTGCTAATTTGATTGCCCAAAGATAATTAATATTATGTTCATTTGCACTTTCTAGAATACTAATAAAATTTATGATCTTTTAATTTCTAATAACATTTGTTCTTCTATGAAGTAGCCTCCCATCAATTTTTTCAATTAAAGTTTTAATAGTTTTATTTTATTTGTATAAACTCTTTTATAAATTGACCTCTATCAAATTTGTTGAGATATTTTTCCCTGTTACTTTGCTTTTTTATTGTATTCACTAGTATACATAATTTCTAAATGTTTATGAATGCAAATAAACTGATTTTTCATATCGCAATTTTGTTTAGCTTAACCATAAATACTTAGATGTGTTGTGCTTAGTTGCTTAGTTATGTCCAACTCTTTGTGCCCCCAAGCTTCTCTGTCCGTGGGGATTTCCAGGCAAGGATACTGGAGTGGGTTGCCATGCCCTCCTCCAGGGGATCTTCCTGACCGAGGTCTCCTGCATTGCAGGCAGATTCTTTACCAGATGAGCTAACAGGGAAGCCTAAATACTTACATACCCACCAGTAATATAAAGAATTCTCTCTCACTGCTCACAACAAAACTGAGTGTTATCGTTTAGATAAAATGATAATTAAGCAATAAAATTGTTTTTAATTTTTAAATTAATTTTTGAGATATAATTGACATATAACATATCTGTTTCAAGTATGCCACATAATGATTTGGTATTTGTATGTACTATGAAATGATAATAACAAGCTCATTTAACATTCATCATCACAGTTACAAAAATTTTTTGTGTTGAAAACTTTTAAGATCTGTTTTCTTTAGCCACTTTCAAATATGCAGTATAGTATTAACAATAGTCACCATACTGTATGCTACATATCTTAATTTTATTTTCGATACTGACATTTGAGAAATATTTATTTGTCATTTGTATTTCTTATTGTTAAATAATCCACTTTTTTCTTTTAAGTGTTTTCTTCACATAAATGGATATCTTTTTTCTTATTATTAAAAGCTCTATTAAGATACAGGATCAGTTTGTTATACAAATTTTAGATATTTTCTCCAAGCCATCTTGTCTTTTATTTTTATGATGTTTAATTGTTTATGGCTTTTTATTATAGCAATGTTTTTAAATGTTTGCTACTAAAATATAGAAATTTTTTACTTTAGGATATTTTCCTATTTTTTTTTTTAATTGTTCTACACATCTTTCTGCAGTTATTTGCTAAAGGTTTAAGTGTATACATTGTACATCCCAGTGATCCCACTTTGAGGAATCCCTTCAACAGAAAAAAATAGCTCCTGGGAAGAATAGGTGGTACTAATTACAAAGGAAGAATTTACTGAATTCAGGGTTGGGAATTTTGAGACTAGTTCTTTGGTAGAACTGGAAGAGAAGGTAGTGAATTTAGGAGAACACCTCAGGACCAAGACCTGGTCGAGAAACAAGCAGAAGCAGGAGGGAGAAGCCGGCATGGTGATGAGGGGAGTTTGCAGATGCAGGCACTGCTTGGGTTTGCCTTGCTGATAGGTCATAAAACTGTTTAAAAAAAAAAAAAACTCCTGCACAAATTAAATAGTTAATATATGAGGATGAGTTGGCCCCTGGGAGTGCTTGTGAGGCAGACATAAAATGACATCTGGAGAGGGAAGAATTTGATTTACATATAAAGGGTTAAACCTCCCAACATTCCCCTGAGAACTGATGGGTAAACTGGTGTTTATCTCAGCTGCTTCATCGCAACAGGGCCAACCAATCAAACCCAGGAATGTGTTCTCCTAGAGGCCCAGGTCCATCGTCTGGGGTTGTAGAAATAGCAGCTGTATGCTGGGACTGCTTCCCTGCTCTGTTGTAACAAGAAGGTTGAGACCATGGACTGGGAGAGAGTATAGAACCAGGCAACAAGTATGCAAGGTTATGTTGATATATGAAGTTACTCATTTTAACTCTGCTTATTATTGAATAGTGGAGGGCTTCCCTCGAAGCTCAGTTGGTAAAGAATCATTCTGCAATACAGGAGACCCAGGTTTGATTCCTGGGTTGGGAAGATCCCCTGGAGAAGGAAATGGCAACCCACTCCAATATTCTTGCTGGAGAATCCCATGGACAGAGGAGCCCAGCAGGCTACTGCTCATGGGGTCACAAGAGTCAGACATGACTTAGTGACTAAACCATCACCACCATTATTGAATAGTAAGAAATGAAAAGGAAATAAAATCCTGATAGTCAAAAAGGAGAAGCTGTGTATGCAGCCATTGAGACAAAGATCTATACTATGATTGTTTACAACATATGTGAGTAAGAACAGTGAGCTGAAAATGATATGCAAATATGATTATGTTTTTAAAGAAAATTTGTGCATATACTATATATATGTATATATGTTAACTATTTGTGCACAAGAAGAAGTCTGGACAGGCCCTACTGTGAAACTGGTTGCTTTGGGGTGAAGTTAGGGTGACAGTGAGGGGTGGGACTTTTATTCACACATAGTCACACACACACAATGACATACACACACCTCTGGGAATTACCCATCAGCCAAGTACATTATATATACCTACTTGCATTTTCTTCTTTTATAATTTTTCTTATTTACTTTAAAAATTAATATGTATATAAAGAATTCATACAGCTCAATAACAAAAACCAAATCATCTGATTAAAGGATGGACAGAGGATCTGAATAGATATTTTTCCAAAGAAGACATACAGGTGGCCAACAGGCACATGGAAAGATACTCAGCATCACTAATCACCAGGAAAATGCAAATCGAAATCACAATGAGATGTTCTTTCACATCTGTCAGAATGGCTATTATCAAAAGACAAGAAATAATACATATGTTGGTGGTAATGTAAATTGGCACAGCCATTATGAAAAACAGTATGGAGGTTGCTCAAAAAATGTTTTGAAATAGAACTACCATATGACCCAGCAATTCCACTTCTGGGTATTTATTCAAAGAAAATGAAAGCACTAATTTGAAAGGCTATATACACCCCTATGTCTATTGCAGCATTATTTAAATAGCCAAGACATGGAAGCAATGTCAGTGTTCATTGATGGATGAATGGACAAAGGAGATGTGGACTAGATGTGGAATACAAATGGAATACTACTCAGCCATAAAAAGAATGCAGTCTTGCCATTTGTGACAAAATGAATGGATCTTGAGGGTATTAGCGAAATAAGTGAGATAAGACAAATACCGTATGATTTCACTTAAATGTAGGATCTTGAAAAACATGAACAAAACAAAACTTATAGATACAGAGAATAGACGGATGACTACCATGGGGCAAGGGGTTGTGGGGAAGGCAAAATGGGTAAAAGAGACTAAGACACACATTCCAGTTATAATTCGTGGGGATCTAAGTACAGCATCGTGACATTAGTAATATCATATTGCAAATTTGATAGTTGCTAAGAAAGTAAATTTTAAACGTTTTCATCACAAGAAAAAAAATTTTTTAGTTCTATGGTGACAGATAACTAAAAGTATTGTGGTAATCATTTTGCAATATATACAAAGGTTGAATCACGTTGTATACCTGAAACTAATAGACTGTTGCAGGTAAATTGCACTTCAATACAAAGAACAAAATTTTGATTGCTGAAGAAGAATTCCATTAGATTCAATATCAAAGGGAACTGTGAATCACATTCCTCAAAAAACAATCTCCCTGTATCTCTTGATGGCTTTTATGAGATGAGTGCATAGCAGTTTTGTTCGGTTGGTTGCATGATTAATCTGTTCGAGGAACGGGAAGTACTGCTCAATTGTCATTTAACAGTAGGAATCCCGTCAGTCAGTCCTAGATGTCAGTGAGAGAGTCCCATAGCATTTGCTATGATAGACAATTCCTGATATTCCTTATTCACTCAGTGTGCTCTCTCTCCTTTTCTTCTGGCTTCTCTGTCTGCACTTTTCATTTCTCCTGTCCTCTCTCCTACTACTGATATTGGATGCTCAACAGCAGTCAGGCTTTAGCTCATTTTTACTCTACAAGGCCTTTCTTTTAAATCTCAGGTGTTCTCAGGCTTCTCCCTACACATTAACAATTTACAGCTTTCTATTCGTGCTTTCTTTTCCCGGGCTTTATATCTATATGCCAAAATCCTATCAAATATCACGGTTATCAACTTAGTCATCTCAGATGTATAAAATGTATAAGACTAAATTATTTATCCACTCAACCATCCCCATTTCACTAACCCATCTGCTATACAACTATTAATTCCTGGTACTATTTCCTGTCTGGATTAATCAGTGGATGGACCACCATTGAGACCTAAAATCTAACATTAAGAGACTTCTTCCTATCCCTTTACCATTTAATATCTAGGTCATTTCAATCCTTGTCCCTACATATCTATTATATCTCTTCCACATTTCCCATCCTAGTCCAAATGATTTGGTTTAAACTCTCAGCATCTCTTGCATGGGTACTGTGACGGTCTTCTGTATTAGTTCCCTAGGCCTGCCAATAGATGGCTTAAAATAAGAGAAACTCATTGTCTGATAGTGCTGGACGCTAAAAGTTTGAAATCAAGGTGTTGGCAGGGTCACACTCCCTCCAAAACTTCTAAGAGGATCTTTTCTTGCCTCTTCCAGCTTCTGTAGCCCCAGGTGTTCCTTAGTTTGTCACTGCATAATTCTAATCTCTGCCTCTGGCTATCTTTTCTGTGTACCCAAATGTTACCGCTATAAATGATACACACACACACACACACACACACATACATAATACACACACACAGTATTTTAAAATTTCATATTCAGTTCAGTTCAGAGAGACAGAAACAGAGCAGGGAGAGCAAGGGGGCAAAATGTGGTTGATATGACAACATGACACTGTGGGGCTTCTTCCCAGGATCTGTAACTCATGTTAACACCACTGGCTTAAGTAGTTTGTCTGATCTGGGACAAATAGCCCAAACTCTAGAAAAATAGTACTATGACATTTCCCTCAAAATAAAGCCATGAACAGAGAGAAATCAGTCTGTTTTTTTTTTTCCATTTTGGAGACTGGCTGATGTATGTTCTTCCCAAACCCTTTACAAAATACATACAGTATGATCACTTTTCAAATTGCCATAGGTGTTTATGTATCAAAATAAATGATAAAATACTGATTGTTAACAGATAAACTGACATCCTAACTATCTACTAGGGCATTTATAATATCCTATTACAACAAATCCTATTTAAAAAAACTTTGGGAAACTATCCTGCTATTCATTATTTTCTCCCTCACGGAAAAATCCTCTTGTTTATTTGTTTAAACAAAAATAAACTGCACAGGAACAATTTTAAAGTCCAAAGAGACAACAACTTTGTTTTAAGGTTGCAGTAGCTGATACAGCTTCTCATTGCTACCTAGGTCCCACCTCCTCTGTGGAGCACTGCCATACATTCAGAACCCTGTTAGCTAATGCATATCCTGCTATTCATTCTATAAAAGGAGAAATTAATCAGACATCCTTGCTCACTGTACAAACACTCTGTGATAAAGTGCACAACAGGTAATGTCCTTGCTGAAACTGTTATAGTACCTCATACTGATTGAGGAACATGTGCAGCTGCTGTACGCTGATTCTGAGATCAGTCTCGTTGAACTCATAAGGAATATTCCACCCCAGGGGGCCAAACTTCCGTCTCTCTTGTACCAAAGCATGAAAGAAACAGAGGCCATATAGTAGTTTCTTGAATTCCTCCTGTAATGAGAAGAAATGGTATAGCATCATTCTTTCTTCCCCAACACTGCATTATGCTTATCATACTTTAAAATCAAAGTAATTACTTTTGCTGATAAATATATCCATGTCAAAGTGAAACTAAAACAGAATTAACTTTCTCACTGGCTATTTAGGCAAAAATATGCTCATTTGTATACATGTTCAGTTGACACACACAGCTACGTACACCAGGTTACAGAAAGTATAGTGAGCTTGTCTAATTCAATGTTACCTTATATATGTGTGTGTGTGTGTGTGTGTGTGTGTGTGTGTGAAGTCACTCAGTTGTGTCCAACTCTTTGCGACCCCATGGACTGTAGCCCACCAGGCTCCTCTGTCCATGGGATTCTCCAGGCAAGAATACTGGAGTGGGTTGCCATTTCCTTCTCCAGAAATATGTATATATACATGATTTTGGAGGATTTCAACTTAAGCACTGCGAAGCAAAAACTATGAATTCCAATGTTTGTTCCCAGATCACCATGGAGAAATTTCAAAGGAGATAGTTCAAATCAATTGAGAAACTCTAACAAGCACTTTTGGATTGGAGTTTGGGGCAGCCTCACAGTGTTTATGTTACTACAGAAGTCCTATATGCATGTGTGTGCGCATGCTCAGTCACTTCAGTCATGTCCAACCCTATGGACTGTAGCCCTCCAGGCTCCTCTGTCTATGGGATTCTCCAGGTAAGAATATTGGAGTGGGTTGCCATGCCCTCCTCCAGGGGATCTTCCCGACCCAGGGACTGAACCCGCATCTCCTGTGTCTTCTGCATTGGCAGGTGGATTCTTTACCCCCTGAGCCACCTGAGAAGGCCATAAAAGTTAGAGTCACTGTCAAACACACATTCCGTGTTGATTCAGAACTCAGAAGGTACAATGCAATATGTTAATTACTTGTACCCTCCACAAGGATATAAAAATGGTCAAACTAGAGCCTTAGAAAGGATTTGTGAAGAGATTTCCTTGGAAAGTGCAGCTGCTGTACTGGGAGTCCCCTTGTCCTTATATCCAGGAAGAGGAGAGGGGTGTGTTGGGTCCAAGCTACCAAGAAAGAATTCATGGGGCCACTCAGAGAGTTGATACATGTACCCTGCATCTGGGATAGAGTGCTGCTGCTGCTGTTAAGTCACTTCAGTCATGTCCGACTCTGTGCGATCCCATGGATGGCAGCCTACAAGGCTCCCCTGTCCCTGGAATTCTCCAGGCAAGAACACTGGAGTGGGTTGCCATTTCTTCCTCCAATGCATGAAAGTGAAAAGTGAAAGTGAAGACACTCAGTCATGTCCAACTCTTAGCGACCCCATGGACTGCAGCCTACCCGGCTCCTCCATCCATGGGATTTTCCAGGCAAGAGTACTGGGGTAGGGTGCCATTGCCTTCTCCATGGGATAGAGTGGGAAAATGCAAAATTCATGCCTAGGAGTATGGAGCAGCCTATGGCCTCGGACTGTGGACTTTGGTGCAGAAATCAGTAGCTCTCCTTCACATGGTGGGCCAATCTGGAGTGAATCCCAAGGAGTGGACAGAGAGCTGGACTAGGAATGTCAGCCAGTAGTCATTTCAGCGATTTTCTTCTCAAGGGGACTTGTGTCATGGGACAAGGAAATCCTAACAGTAAGAGCCGGTATGAAGTGAAGGCTGGAGAACCAAAGGCTGAGAGGAAACAGCCAGATGAAGGGGAGGTGTTGCCGAGGGTGATGGAGGCACAAAGAAGTCAAGCAGCAAAGGGAGCCAAGGAAGAACCCTTGAGAGAACTCACAAGGCAGAAACAGTCAGCTTCACATCCCAGCCAAGTCAAAAGAGCTCCAGGCACATGGCAAGATGTTCAACACTGCTAATTATTAGAGAAATGTAAATCAAAACCACAATGCAGTATTACCACCTCACATAGTCAGAATGGCTATCATCAAGAAGACAAGTAACAAACGCTGGAGAAGGTGTAGAGAAAAGGGAACCCTTGTACACTGCTAGTAGGAAGGTAAATTGGTAGAGCCACTATGGAAAACAGTACGGAGGTTCCTTCAAAAATGAAAAATAGAACAACCATAAGATCCAGCAATTCCATTTATGGGTATATATCTGAAAGAAAAAGAAAATTCTAACTCAAAATGATATAATACATGCACTCTATTTACAATAGGGTTCATAGCAGCCCTATTTACAACAGCCAAGACATGGAAACAACCCAGGCTTCCATCAACATATAATTGGCTTAAGAAGATATGATGTATACATATACACAATGGAGTATCACTCAGCCACAAAAAGAATGAAATATTGCCATTTGCAGCAACATGGATGAAATTAGAAAATATTTTACTTAGTGAAATAACTCAGATAGAGAAAAACAAATACAATATGATATCACTTATATATGGAATCTAAAAAATAAAACAAATGAATCTATCTACAAGACAGAAACAGACTCACAGATACAGAAAACAAACTAATGGTTATCAAAGAAAAGAGGAAGGAGTATGGGATCAACAGATACAAACTATTAAACATAAAATAAACATAAATCTCCCTGGTGGCTCAGATAATGAAGAACCTGGTTGCAATGCAGAAGACCCAGGTTTGATCCCTGGGGGAAGATCCCCTGGAGAAGGAAATGGCAACCCATTTCAGTATTCTTGCCTGGAAATTCCATGGACAGAGGAGCCTGGTGAGCCACAGTTCATGTGTCACAAAGAGTCAGATATGGCTGAGTGACTAACACTTTCACTTTCAAACATGAAATAAGCAACATGGATTTACTACATAACACTTAGGAATTATATTCATTATCTTATAATAAACTACAATGGAATATAACCTGGAAAAAACATAATCATTTTGCTGTATACCTGAAACTAGCACAGTATTATAAATACACTATACTTCAACAAAAAAAGAGAACGATGCCAACTCCATCCTTTTTCCCCTACAGTATGAAGCCTCACCAGGCTCAAGGTGAGATATTAGAGAGCAGAAACCTGTTTTCAATAAAACTTAAAATATCAATTAATATATCATGTTGCACTTTCTGACTTCTGATTCAAGAGTGGCTCTGCAGTTTAAAATGACTCTAGGTCATTTAATTACCTGACACTAATCAGGAAAGCCAGGAGACTGCCCAAAGTTTTAGCCAAGGGCAGGGTGAAGGTTACCCCCGTGGAATAAAATCAAAAGGGAAAGTGTGAGATGAGCAGAAAGGAGCATAAGTTTAACCACAGAGGGGGGAGAAGCGAAGTTAAACATGCTCTGCTGATTCTGCAACTCTTCTGGATATAGTAGAGAACTGAGCAAATCAATAAATGTGTTGAGGTGGGAGCCAGGCTTCTCACTATTGAAGAAGGGACAAGTGAATACGGAATGAGGAAAAGCTGGAAAGAACCCAGGGTACAGCAACAGAAATTGGAGGTATTGGTAGGAACTTGTTACTTCTAAAACATGTATATGAATGTCTGTGTGTGCACGGGGTGGTCTGTATGCACTATATGTGTGTATGCAGATTTGCATAAACATATTGTGAGTACATGTATATGTTTCAAAGTTCTCTCTAAAAAGAAGACATACAGATGACTAACAAACACATGAAAAGATGCTCAACATCACTCATTTTCAGAGAAATGCAAATCAAAACCACAGTGAGGTACCATTTCATGCCAGTCAGAATGGCTGCGATCCAAAAGTCTATAAGCAATAAATGCTGGGGAGGGTGTGGAGAAAACGGAACCCTCTTACACTGTTGGTGGGAATGCAAACTAGTACAGCCACTATGGAGAACAGTGTGGAGAGTCCTTAAAAAACTGGAAATAGAATTGCCTTATGACCCAGCAATCCCACTGCTGGGCATACACACCAAGGAAATCAGAATTGAAAGAGACACGTGTACCCCAAATGTTCATCGCAGCACCGTTTATAATAGCCAGGACATGGAAGCAACCGAGATGTCCATCAGTAGATGAATGGATAAGAAAGTGTGGTATATATATACACAATGGGGTATTACTCAGCCATCAAAAAGAATACATTTGAATCAGTTCTAATGAGGTGGATGAAACTGGAGCCTATTATACAAAGTGAAGTAAGCCAGAAAGAAAAACACCAATACAGTATACTAATGCATATATATGGAATTTAGAAAGATGGTAACGATAACCCTGTATGTGAGACAGCAAAAGAGACACAGATGTATAGAACAGTCTTTTGGACTCTGTGGGAGAGGGAGAGGGTGGGATGATTTCAGAGAATGGCATTAAAACATATATAATATCATGTAAGAAACGAATCGCCAGTCTAGGTTCAATGCAGGATACAGGATGCTTGGGGCTGGTGCACTGGGATGACCCAGAGGGATGGTATGGGGAGGGAGGTAGGAGGGAGGTTCAGGATTGGGAACACGTGTACACCCCTGGTGGATTCATGTTGATGTATGGCAAAACTAATACAATATTGTAAAGTAAAATAAATAAATAGAAACTTTCTAAACTGAAAATAAATAAATAAATAAAAGGATCAGAACTACAGACAATAAATGCTACATGTCTAACACCCAAATCTTGGTCTCTAATACCACTCCCCATGAAACAGGAACCAGCGCTCTTCAGAAAAAATGGCTGGTTCCAAGACTGGGGTACAGATAAGCCTGGAGCAGCTTATAACAGAAAGAGAAATAATAGTAATAAACAGCGGGACCTATAACAAGTACAAAAGCAGCTCCTGCTGACCAATTCTGGACAAAACTTGAGCAAAAACCTTAAGAATAGTAATGAATTACTAATCACTGGAAAAGATGTAAAGAATTTATGAGTTTACACCTATAAAAGATAAATAAATGAGATAGAAGGGAGGGCCGCTGCTGACAACAGCATGTCAAGTGTCAAATGCGGAGGGAGTTCTGGAGTTGGAATCACCAGAGGAAATAAGTGGGTCCAGCAAGAATCATCACTGGCTACCAAATCCGGGTCCTAGGTAGATTTTGATGAGGAAGAGGATATCTTCATGGTCCAAAGTGTCTTCTCACAGATTATTCGTTGCAAGGGACAAAGCAGTTATTATAGAGTGAAGAAATCAGATCATACTTCGTCTGGGGGATCAAAATTAGTATAATCAGTGAGAGATAAATGGGCATTGCGTGCCTCCCAGTACAAGCCTCTGAGAAGATGACTTCACCCAAGTGGCACTGTGGCTCAGAACTTGTAACTTAAAACCAATCTCAAGGAGTGAGACATGTTCTATTACAAACAATCCAGGGAGATGAATTCTTCAGAAATGTCAGGGCCATCAAAGACAAAGGAAGGCTGAGGTAATGGTCCAGATTAAAGGAGATAAAAAGGACATGGCAACTAACTGTGATCCTAACTCTGAACCAATCCCCCAGTAAATCAGGGAAAAATGTTCTAAAGGACATTACTTCATCAACTGACAAATCTGGGACACAAACACAAACTTGGGTAGATTAGATACAATAGTATATCCCTGCTAAAATAATACTACAATAATAACTGTAATTGGATAAGATAATATCTCTATTCTTAAGAAATAAAAAGACTGAAATATTTATCTAGGAATAAAGGGCAGTGACATATCTAACTTTCCTGCAGATGGTACATGTTAACAGGAAGCAAATATAAGTAAAGGGCATAGAGCTGTTCTTTATATTACTTTTATATTTGCAACTTTTCTGTGAGTTTAAAATTATTTCAAAATGAAAAGCTGAAATATATGTACTATGGTGTGCTGCTTTGGCATTTGAGATTTTTGGTTTGAATTTCAGTTCATAAATGCCTGGACTTCTCATGTTTGTGACAACTATTGGAGAGACTTATGGATCTAGAAGAAAGGGAGTGACATTTTGCAAAAGGGCTTCTGTCTAGCTATCATGTGCAGAAATGCCCTCATCACCTACCTGGGAGTAACCTGCTCTCTCTGGGCCAAATCAATGCAAAAGTTTGTCATATAGCAGGTCTTGAACTATTAAGGTCTGACTTACTTTTAAATACAGGCTCCCCTTTTTTTATTACCCCAGACTTTGTTTAATGAAAGTACTTCTTTAATGTTTTCTTTTGATGTGTATTTAAAACATATTCCAACATCAAGAGTGTGGGTTTTTAAATGGTAAAAACTTACCAAGGTTCATAACCCTCTTAAAAAGAAGTTCTTCCATTTTTAATTATGGCAAAACACTGAGAAACAATTTTAGGTCACAGACATTCACACATAGAATTCTAATCATGAAAGCAGTGGGTGGCTTCCCTGCTTGCCTTGTGATGCTAAAAAAAAGTACCCTTATGAGTCCCATCAATCAGGGAGTAAAATCATTTTGGCTCTCATTATAGTTATATGGAGGAAATATTTTTATGTTTTAATTTAAAGATATGGCTTCAAATAGCAAAGGGCTCAGCTAATATCCTGAAATAGGATTCTCCAACCTTGCAGATTTGTATGGGGAATGGCTTGCAGCTGACTTTCTAAATAGAAGGCTGCATAATTAATAATACCCCACTAGATATCAGCTGAGCAGGAATGAGCCTAGTGGTAAGATTAAAATAAAATATTAATAAAATTGACTTCAGTACAGTCAATAATCAGTAATCAAAACCAACTGCACCGCAGTGCACGAGGCCTACTTAATTTGCAGTTTTACTCAGCACACACATCCAGGACCACCGGGGGCCACTTGAGTTGCTTTACGGGGCTGAGGTAACAAGACTTAGCCATTGCTAACAGGCTTTTTGCAGCTGCCAAAGAACTCGGGGTCAGAGATCGGGTCCATGAGGTAGGAGCGGATGATATTAGCCCGTAGACCTTTCGGTGCTTCGTTGGTCATTTTCACTCCATTCTGCAGCACAGACACGGGGAAATTTGGAGATGGGTAACTTGTCAACCAAATTCGGAAATCTGGATGCGTTGTTTCTATGCTTAACTCCTGCAACAACAACAAAAAATCAGATACGTAAGATACATAAAATGGAAGGAAAATCTCTGGATCATGACGGCCAGAAGTGAGAGGAAACAGTTGTACAAAATAGGGCTTACTGCTGCAATTGAAGGCAAAAGCCTTAAAATCTAATAGTGCCACTGAAAGGACATATGTCACTGGGAAGGCCCAGAGGGCTGCCACTCTTCCTGATACAATTAAAACACATGACCATAATGTTTACAAAGGCATTACATAATTCAGAGTTGGCCATGACAAAGACTAAGACATTCCAAAAAACCTTGTGTCTTCACTGCTGTTGCTGAAATATTTATAGAAATACTTCTCTGCCCCAGAGCCATATTAAGAATGATGTCTTTTTGCTGTAGCCAAGCTGTAAGAATAAGCCACACACTCAAATAAATCAATATTAAGCCAAGTAGGGATGAACAAAAAGAGGGAGGTTTGAAAGGCAAGAAGAACTGGTGTGTCCTGAAGCGCTAAACCATACCATTATTAGCGATACTTGTTTATGGGGATAGTAAGGCCTGCTAGGAGGATAGAGGATGACAGAACGCTCATGACTGTTGTGAAGGCAGTATCAGGCCTTGGAATAATATCACCAGGCTCGCCCTCTCTCCTGTTCCACTAACTCCTCCCAACTGTCCATGTCAGTCATATCTGTGCTTTTTGAATTGCAAATCTTTATCAGTAAAAAAATTTTTTGAGCATTCATGTGGTAAAGGGGTGGGTGGGGAGATTGGAAGGATGCTTAGGGACATATATTTTTAATGAACAGTGAAGGTGCCATCCTTTTCTCCTACTGACTGGACTATGCCTGGTGACTTAGGTAGCATGACTCATGGGACTCTGGGTCAATTTCACTATTCATTGGAGGCAGCTCTTGTCTCTTGGACTGACTCTCTAATGGGTATATGATACGATTTGACAGGCCAAGAGAACAGCCTAGAGACAGAGGAACTGTGAGGATACAGGCACAAACATAAAGCCTCTAATATAAGGCCCAAAGCATGAGAAGATGTTAGTAAGGCAAAAAATACTAAAGAAGTTTTTCAGATAGAAATAAGATTTATTATGGAGGCGTACATTCTCAAGAAAGCATGTTCTCCCAGTGAAGTGAAAAAAAGGCCAAGTGGCTGGAGCACGGAAGTCAAGACAGAAACGCCTGAGAAGCAGGCAATGCTCAGATGAAGAAACCATGATGAGGGCATGAACATTGTCTTCACAAAGGGAAAGCCATGGAAAGGCTCTAAGCAGTGAAGCATTATTCATTCACAAGTTCAGTAATGATTCCCTGATATGTCCCATGAGCCAGGCATTATTCAAGGTGCTAGAGGTAAACCAGGGAAAAAAACAGTGCATGCTTACATTCTAGTGGGAGATAGACAAAGCAAAACGGTGACAAGTGGCATAAAGAACACCACAGTCTGCGTTAGCGTCAGGTGGATGTCTGGATAACGCAAGTTCTATCAGTTTAGTAGCCTGAAGGACTGTAAGTGAGGAGAGGGCTAGAGTCATGGGTAATTATTTGGACACATTTTTCTCTGTTGAAACCAAGTGCCAGGTTTTCTGTTTACTCAGCTGAGCTACATGGGGTTTTCTTTCTGGAATCTCTGACCACAACGATAGGGAAGAACCATGACCCACTACAACAGGTGTGTGGGAGGAGTGCTCTTCTGGTTTCAGATTCAGCCTTTGTGGCAGAGTGACAGGCTGTGTGGGGGAGAAGTGAATTTCAGAAAAGTTACATCCTGTAGCCTTCCAGTTTAGAGGGGCCACATGAATTTCCCCTGAAAAGCTTTTTTCATTGTTTTTGGTCCACTGCTCTAAAAAGTAAATTGCTTTCTATTTACCCTGTGGTTTATTCTTATCTTTGAGGCTGTGCCTCTGGATCAAGGATATTTCTGACCCGTGGGATGAGAACTCGCCCTTAGTAGGAGGAATTAGGCAAGGCCTGGCCATGGGCTGTCCTCCCGCTCCTAACTTGAGCCCACCTCCCCTAAAATCCAGCCAGGCCACTAAACCTGCAACCCGCAAATCATAGGACAGGAGGGGAGTTACTTAGATGATAATATGCATCACTAATTACACTGGGGGACTACCGTCTCATCAAAATAATCTTGCATTTTTACCTCGCAAACTTTTTCGAGGGTTGGCATCCAAGAGGTGGCAAGGTGACAATTCTGAAGAACAACCCATGTGCCTTCTTTGACAGCTTTTTCTAACATCTTCATTGCTATGGGCCCTTGGCCTTGACCAAGAGATAAAGAGCTAAGTTTTGCTCCTCCATATCCCTGTATGAGGATAGTGAAGATGTCATTTAAAATCAAATTTTGAAGAAGAATCAATATTATCACAGGAAATGTTCATATTAAATACATTAAATACAAAATTTAATCATGCTGCATCCCTCAGAGCTCCCAAGCACACACAGCTCTAGAAAACTTTTCCCGATTAAGAAGCCAATAAACAAGATACAACACAAGGCAGTTCATGAAGGAAACAGTCATGGCAATAAATGAAACATCCTGTAGGGTCTTTGACTGTTGAGACAATAGGCAGGAAAAAGTTAAACAGACTTTCAATAGGAGGAGATGAACAAGACCTGCAATCATGCAGCAACTCCTAAACTTCAAAGCTGAAAACTATGAATAAAGCAGTGAACTTACCCCAGTCTCCTCCACATCTTTGAATAATTATATCTTCACTAATTTGGTTACTGCATAAAGTTCAGGTAAAAATACCTATTAGCTTCTAATTTCCATTCAAGTTCATTTAAGGAAATCTGTGGGAATGTTTGCCTGGAATTCACTTCTCCTACATCCTTATTCATCTACACTTTTGGGAGATGGTGTCTGTGACTCCCTAGTCTATTTCTAGAGCAAGTACCATCTGAATGCCACAGTGGAAGAGTCCTTGAGTTATGGGAGCAGTAGAGGAGAATGCCCTGTCTGAATATCCACAGTTCATTGACACAAACAGATAGAAGCAGCTGAAAACAATAGAGTTTTAAGGCACCTGATCATCAGCAAATTTTAGAAGGGCAGCCATGGGATCTGCTCCAGGAGAGAGTACGAATATCAGGGGTGCGCAGCAGTTACTGTCTGCAAATGCCTTGGATAGATCAAATGGGGGTGGTTCAATGAATGCACGCCCCAATCTGTTGGTTATAAATTCCTGCAGCATTGGAATAACCTAGAAAGGGAAAAGAAAGGATTTCAAGGAATATTTGAAATCTGCCTAAACCCTTAAAAGCTTCATATTCAAAGGTATTTTATAACAAAGGACTCTCCATTTTTTGTGTGTATTTGTAAACATTGATAAAGAGTCAAAGGCACAGTTGTCTTTTAGATGGAAGGTATACATTATTTAAACAATGTATGGCAAAACCAATACAATATTGTAAAGTAATTAACCTCCAATTAAAATAAATTTATATTTTAAAAAAAGAAAAAAAAAACCATAAAAGGTGGGTGGTGACACCAGAATTCAAAGGCATTTTTCTTCCACTTAGTTAGTATTCAATATACCCTGGATGAAGAATATAAAAAACCTTAATTCTTTACTTAATTTTTAAGTACAACTTGACTATATTTCAAAGTCCACCACTCAAAAGTAGATTTTAGTGTGATTTATACAGTCCCATGCCAACAAAGATTGATGTAGCTGAAAAAACAAAGAAAATGAAAAGCACTATGAAAGAGAAAGCATACTTTCAAAAAAGAGGCAAAATTATGTCATATAAACTTTGTGATACTATGCTTGTGCATTTCCTGGGAACATGCTTAAGAAAGAAAAGAACTTTGGGGCTCATGTGTCCCTTTGAGGCAGTGATGTGGAAGTAGACTTGCAGTAAGCAGTATGGCTGAGGTACAGCTTTAGGTATATCATTCCTTCTTTTTGATGAAGAGTCCACACCTGGCATCTCTGGGCAATGGCTCAGGTGTAAGCCAAGCAAGTAATAAGTTTAATAAACCAGTATCCATGTATCTAGCTTAACAAATTATGTAAACATATCCAAGGAGAAGACTCTTGAGAGTCCCTTGGACTGCAAGGAGATCAAACCAGTCCATCCTAAAGGAAATCAGTCCTGAATATTCATTGGAAGGACTGATGCTGAAGCTGAAGCTCCATTCAAATACTTTGGCCACCTGATGCAAAGAACTGACTCACTGGAAAAGACCTGCTACTGGGAAACACTGAAGGCAGGAGGAGAAGGGGATGACAGGATGATATGGTTGGATGGTATCACCGACTAGATGGACATGAGTTTGAGCAAGCTCTGGAAATTGGTGATGGATGGTGAAGCCTGGTGTGCTGCAGTCCATGGGGTCACAAAGAGTTGGACATAACTGAGCGACTGAACTGAACTGATCTCACAAAGAGAAGTAACGAAGTGAAAAGAACAAGGAGACTGTCTTGAAAGCTTCAGAATCACTCCAACTGGACACCTGCTCATATTCAAGGATAGAGTTGTGTGTATACACAACACTCCAAATTAGAACACCGATTTCACCATCCTGTAACTTTTCTGAACTTAAAGGGAATTGCAGGAGCAATTTACAGATAGAAAGAAACTCAAAAAGGTGGTCTTCTCTACAGAAAGTTACAAATATCTCCAAACTTTAATAGTGCATCTCAGAATATCTATCCATACAAGATTTGTAAGTAACACTCATTAACAAGGCACAATACCTTAAAAATAGTGTTGAATATGTGCAGGTAGATGTGTGTATTGAGAAAGAAGGAGAGAGGGAGAGACTGAGTGTGTGAGGATTGGGAGCCAAGAAACAGTGAAGGGATATCTTTACTTAAATGTTGTTAATGTCTCCACAATAGATTCATTCAAACATGGGAAGGTATGAATAACCAAGACATGGAACCAACCTAAATGTCCCTTGACAGATGAATGGATAAAGAAGATGTGGTACCTATCCACCCAAAACTATCACAACATTGTTAATCAGCTATGTTGTTGTTGTTCACTTGCTAAGTTGTGTCTGACTCTTTGCAACTCCATGAACTATAGCACATCAGGCTTCTCTGTCCTTCACCATCTCCTTGAGTTTGTTCAAACTCATGTCCATTGAATCAGTGATATCATCTAATCATCTTTTCCTCTGTTGCCCACTTCTCCTCTTGCCCTCAATTTTCCCCAGCATCAAGGTCTTTTCCAATGAGTCACCTCTTTGCATCAGGAGGCCAAAGTATTGGAGCTTCAGCTTCAACATCAGTCCTTCCAATGAATATTCAGGATTGATTTCCTTTAGGATGGACTGGTTTGATCTTCTTGCAGTCCAAGGGACTCTCAAGAGTCTTCTCCAACACCACAGTTTGAAAGCATCAATTCTTTGGTACTCAGCCTTCTTTATGGTCAAATTCTCACATCCATACATTACTGGAAAAACCATAGCTTTGACTATATGGACCTTTGTCGGCAAAGTGATGCCTCTGCTTTTTAAAACACTCTCTAGGTTTGACATAGCTATTCTTCCAAGGAGCAAATGTCTTTTAGTTTCATGGATGCAGTCACCATCTGCATTGATTTTGGAGCCCCCCAAAATGAAATCTGACAGTTTCAAAATTTCCCGCATCTAGTTTCCATGAAGTGGTAGGACCAGCTATGTTCCAATACAAAATTAAAACTTTTCAAAAAGATGTCGTACATAGGTACTGTGGAATATTATTCAGCTATAAAAAAGAATGGAGTAATGCCATTTGCAGCAACATGGAGGAGCCAGAGATTACCACACTAAGTGAAGTTGGAGAATGGCAAATATCATATGCTATCACTTACATGTGGAATCTAAAGTACGATACAAGTAAACTTATTTACAAAACAGAAACAGACTCACAAACATACAAAACAATGTTATGGTTATCAAAGAGGAAAGGAGGTGAGAGAGGGATAAATTAGTTCAGGATTAGCTGATACACACTACTGTATATAAAATAGGTAAACAATAAAATCCTACTCTATACCACAGGGAACTAACTATGTTCAATATCCTATCATAAACCATAATGAAAAAGAATCTGAAAATGAACATATATATATATATGTATAACTGAATCACTTTGGTGTATACCAAAAATTAATGCAATACTCTAAGTCAACTGTACATCAATAAAAATTTTATTTATTTATTTTTTTAAATTTTTAATTTTTTATTTTTTTTAAATTTTAAAATCTTTAAAGGTATAGAAGAGTAATAACAAAATGTGTAAATGCCACAATGGTATGGATATACCTAAGGAGATTACTCATATATTGTTCCTGTAAAATAAAAATCTACTGAGTGAATGAATAAATTAGGATGTTCTCTTTTATGAAGGTGGGACTCTAATTATAGAAATTCTAAACAAATATTACTGAACAATAAATTCACCTACACATACAGTTTCTATTCCAAGGAAATTATTTCATGTTTCAGATATTTTGAATGGGAACAGATATCAAGCTGATAGTAGAAAACTGAAAATATCCCCATTTCCTGTCTCAGACCTTGTCCTTGCCCTTTTCCCTATTATTCTTTTGCTATGGCTTTCTCTTCTCCGTAGGTTAAGAACAATAACAATTAACAAAGAAAAACAAAATAGTTTATAATAACCTCTCTCCTCTCAAGGCTAACCTCTTCACTAAATTATAATTTTACAAACAAATCAAAAGCCCATGGCTTTTAAGTACATGGTTTCACTTTTAGGAAGTCTGAGCTCTGAGTGTTTCAGGCCGGGGTCATTCACTGAATTTGTGAAAAAATGGCAGACAGGAAGAGAGTCTTCTGGTAGTACAGGAAGACCCAGTTAGGGGTGCTCAAGTGATAATTTTCATTGTTTCATTTTTAACATTAAAACTGAATAAGATCATAGAAATTGTGGACTTGTGGGCACAGTGGGAGAAGGAAAGGGTGGGATGAACTGAGAGTAGGTTGACATATATACACTACCATGTGTAGAATAGCTAGCTAGCGGGAAGCTGCTGTATGACACAGAGAATTCAGATTGGTGTTCTGTGATGACCTAGAGGGGTGGGACAGGAGGGGAGGGAGGCTCAAGATAGAGGGGATATTTGTATACTTATCGCTGACTCATGCTATTATACAGCAAAAACCAACACAACACTGTAAAGCAGTTGTGTGTGTGTGTGTGTGTGTGTGTGTGTGTGTGTGTGTTAGTCGTTCAGTCGTGTTCAGCTCTTTGTGACCCCATGAACTGTAGCCTGCCAGGCTCTTCTGTCCATGGAATTTTCTTTTCTAATTAAAAAAATTAAAACACAATAGTCAAAACAAAAATTAAAAAAAAAAAAAACAAAAAAACAACTGAATGAGACCAGCTGTTCCCAAGACTAAACAGTAACTTCTGAGGCAAATGAAACTGCAAGCTATTCAATTTGGAAGGTGATAGAATTGGGTTTGCTCCTGCGATCTGATTATGCAAGCAAAGAACTATAAAATAAAATCTGTCAGGAACAAAAATTACAGAGTAATTTAGGCACCCATCTTCCCAAAGGCAGAAAAGAAGTTTGTGGTCTTCTATGTATGTTTTTCTGTGTCTTGCAAGTTCCTACAAGATTTATCTGAGGTTAGAGAAACATATTAGCTTATATTTGACAAGTTTCTTATTAAAAGCTGTTTAATTTGCTTTTTGTTTACAGTCCAGAAGAAGAAAACTGTGGCCAGAAGCTCTTCATTTTGTAAATGGGCTCAAAACATTCCATACCTCAGTATTTATACATCTCATATGCTTTTGTCAATAAAGCACTATAAACTATTGAAATCCAAGGAAAGTGCAAACATTTCATTTTTCCTACTGGTGGTTTAGTGAACATCTATTACATTTTTCCAAATTAGAGCATTAGAGAACCTAGCATTTGTGGCTTCTTACCATGGGATGGAGTTGGTTTTGAAGGGAGAGCAGTGGAAAGGAGACAGAAAAAAACTATGGTGACAAATAATATATACTTTATGTCAGAGATCAAACAATTACGATTTCCCTAGTGGAGATATATATATTTCATGACTTAGAGATAGCAAAGAAATAAAATCTATTTATGTAGTACTAGCCCAATTGTTGGAGAAGGCAATGGCACCCCACTCCAGTACTCTTGCCTGGAAAATCCCATGGACGGAGGAGCCTGGTAGGCTGCAGTCCATGGGGTCGCAAAGAGTTGGACACAACTGAGCGACTTCACTTTCACTTTCATGCACTGGAGAAGGAAATGGCAACCCACTCCAGTGTTCCTGCCTGGAGAATTCCAGGGACAGGGGAGCCTGGTGGGCTGCTGTCTATGGGGTCGCACAGAGTCGGACACGACTGAGGCGACTTAGCAGCACCAGCCCAATTGTTAGCCTTATATAGCACTGTTCCTTTCTCTGACATGCTAATACTACTTTGCTTTGGAAAATTATTCTTTTCAAAGCATAATACTATAGTCATATATCATTTTTAAATACATAGGTTCCAAAATCAGTGATTTATGACTAGGAATTAAAGTACCTGGTAATAGCAAGATTGAAGGGTTTGAGGTTGCAAGTAATAAAAGAGCATGCTAATAATTATTTATATATTAAGGATTGTAGGTATGATGGTATAGATAATGGTAACTAGTTTCTTTACCATCTGACCCATGAAAGATGTCCAAAAAGTGTTAGTCACTCAGTCATGTCTGACTCTTTTGTGACCCCATGAACAGTAGCCCTCCATGCACCTCTGTCCATGGGATTTCCCAGGCAAGAATACTGCAGTGGGTAGCCATTCCCTTCTCCAGGAGATCTTCCCAACCCAGGGATCGAACCCAGGTCTCTTCCATTGCAGGTGGGTTCTTTACCATCTGAGCCACCAGGGAAATCTGATAATTATTTATATATTAAGGATTACAGATGTGATAATATAGGTAACAGTAACTAATTAAATGGTAACTAGTTAACTTAGGATAAATTGATCTATGCTATAGTAGCAAACAACTTCAGGATATCGGTGGTTTAACACAACAAAAGCTTACCATCTCAGAAAAGTCATCTGAGTGTCCAGGCAACAAACTCTCCCTGCTCTGACTCAGCATTCCAGCCTGTTTATGGCACTTAAATATCAACATGTGATTCCCCAATTTTGATGGCAAGAGGAATATTCTGGAGACTCTCACAATGATAGCTAAATGCTTCCACCCTGACACTTCTGCCCACATTTTACTGGCCAAAACAAGGTTAATGGCCACAATGCCCCTACCTCGAGTATACACAGGAGAGAACCAGGAATACTGCTGAGAACTATTAATGTTTACACTCTTCCACCCATGCAAAGAAAACTGTAGAGGAGATATGGAAGCATATATGAAAAAGTTATAACACACAGTGCTAAAGCATTCTGCAGAGGAGTTAAGAGACTTAAGAGAAGTAGGACTGTAAGTTTAACCTCGACTGATTCAAAAAATGAACAAAAGTCCCTCAGCTTGAATATCTAAATTTCCCAGCTCCCTCACACTCACTTGAAAAAGAGAGTGACTATGGAAAATAATATTTGATCTATTTGGTACTCAATGTATTTTCAGATTAAAATGTCAAATTTTTCAAAACAAACTGGGGAAAAGAAATTTATAGATGAAACTGCTACAGTTAGGAAATGGCTCATTAATCACTTTTAACTAAAAAATATAGACTGTGATCAGAAACTTCTCTGCCAAATATTGAGGGCAGAAAGTTAATGGTACACAGAGAACCATTTAGTGTAACAGTTTTTATCTTAGAAAACAAAGTAAAAAATCTTTGAAAATTAAAAAAAAATTTAAAGGTAGAAGTCATGTTAGACAAGAGTTTGAACTATTTCATATTCTTTCATATTTAATATTTGCAGTGAAAACTTCTGAGGCTGAATGCTAATAGTTTCAATGAAGATTCATTTTTAAAAGGGCCCCCAAGCTGCAGTTAAATAAAGACCTTCAACAATGGGAACTATTTCCAGCATCTAAAAACTGGGCAGCACTATGACATTCAGGGACCCTTGGCATACTGTGGACCCCTTCTTCCATCAATAAATAGAAAAAAATGTATTTTTCAACTGTTTTTGTATAATTAAAATATAACAAACTGGTATATTTTCTCATTTTAAAAGAAATTAAAGCACTTTCATGAACTCCTAAGACTATCATGGACCCGAGGTCCTATGCTTAATGGATAACTAGGCCCTGGCTAAGGCCACACTGCCAATTCAAGAAAGAATGACACGTGTTCATCAAACAGACCCTGACTTACAGAGGAAAGAATGCCTCTATCTTGTGTTATCACTGATGTGTAGAAATTTTTTTTAAAAAATAAACACTGTCTTCATCATACAAGTGTTGATCTTTCTATTGCTGTTAGAAAGGAAGTAATATCTTATATCCTTAGCAACTCAAATTGTGAATACAGTAAATTTTGAAGTAATTATGTATACTTTTACTCAAGTAGTAACAGTGGACAATTAGAATATATTTTCAGTTTTTCTTCCAACATTCCCAATGTCTACAGTTCCTCAGAATTATGTGGATATCTCTGTGGATATGTGTCTTTACGCTTAAGTGAACAGTTTGTTTTTTAAAATAGAGTTTAATAATGCAAATGAGGATATAAATGAGTGCTCTCATTTGTTGATATGACAGGTCAGCTGATTCACTGGTTATATAACTTATTACTTAAAGAAATGAAAATTAATAGTGTTGACATTTTCCTTTGTGGTGAGCGATTATGAACATCTTAAAAACAATATTCGACTAGCTTTCCTAAAGCCAATAAAGAACTATGTACAGGATAGCATTTGAGGAACCAGAAGGTGTAGTAAATCAGCTTCATGTAAACAACATTGACCAATTTCATCAAAACAGTAAGAACAAAAATGTAAAGGAAGTAGATTGTCCATTCCTTCTCCAGGGATAAAAGGAAGAGCTGTAACATAAATAAACTATTAAACATAATCTGGTGAATTACTAATTTAGTGCAGTTATAATAAATATACACTTTTTTAAAAATGGCTGCATTAGAGGGAATTGGGGTTATTTCCTGCAGACTCCTTTACCAACCCACCCCCAAGGATTACATAAGGAAACACATGTTTTGCTGGCATGTGGAGCTAGGAAGGTCTGGAATTCACTGAGCAGCTTTCAAAGACAGCATTTACCTTGTCCGGCCTCAAGCAACGAATGATAAGCATCCTTTGAAACTCACTCGCTTTATCTTCCCAATCGTCAGGAAAAACCTCATGATGTGGTTCCTAAAATGACAGTGGATATAATTCAATATTATTTGGAAGACTTAATAAAAACCCCAAAACCCAATATTTGGACTTTTAAATTCAGTTTAAAGAAAACATAAAATGATTAAATGAAATTAAGAATGCTAATGTAAATTACTTTAGATTGGGGCAAAGCTATGAAATAATAAAAAGAAAATTTTAACTGCCAATAAAATCAAAACTAAGACATTAAATAAGTAGGTTAGTGTCAATATGAACACTAATCAATAGCACAAATGGTTCCTGTTACTACAATAAATGTGCATTAGATCTTTTTCCCATTATTTCTCCAAAGGCATTTCACACCCTGCCAACTAACTACTCTCATTCAGTTCAGTTCAGTCACTCAGTCGTGTCCGACTCTGTGACCCCATGAAAAGCAGCACGCCAGGGCTCCCTGTCCATCACCAACAACCGGAGCTCACTCAAAATCATGTCCAATGAGTCGGTGATGCCATCCAACCATCTCATCCTCAGTCGTCCCCTTCTCCTCCTGCCCTCAATCTTTCCCAGCATCAGGGTCTTTTCAAATTAGTCAGCTCTTCAAATTAGGTAGCCAAAGTATTGGAGTTTCAGCTTCAACATCAGTCCTTCCAATCAACACCGAGGACTGAGCTCCTTTAGGATGGACTGGTTGGATCTCCTTGCAGTCCAAGGGATTCTCAAGAGTCTTCTCCAACAACACAGTTCAAAAGCATCTATTCTTCGGCACTCAGCTTTCTTTATAATCCAATTCAAACATCCATACATGACTACTTTTGATATGCTGTCTAGGTTGAAAGAAAAGTCATGACCAACCTAGATAGCATGTTGAAAAGTAGAGACATTACTTTGCCAACAAAAGTCCATCTAGTCAAGGCTATGGTTTTTCCTATGGTCATGTATGGATGTGAGAGTTGGATTGTGAAGAAGGCTGAGCACTGAAGAATTGATGATTTTGAACTGTGGTGTTGGAGAAGACTCTTGAGAGTCCCTTGGACTGCAAGGACATCCAACCAGTCCATTCTGAAGGAGATCAGTCCTGGGATTTCTTTGGAAGGAATGATGCTAAAGCTGAAACTCCAGTACTTTGGCCACCTCATGTAAAGAGTTGACTCATTGGAAAAGACTCTGATGCTGGGAGGGATTGGGGCAGGAGGAGAAGGGGACGACCGAGGATGAGATGGCTGGATGGCATCACTGATTCGATGGACGTGAGTTTGAGTGAACTCCGGGAGATGGTGATGGACAGGAAGGCCTGGTGTGCTGCGATTCATGAGGTTGCAAGAGTTGGACAAGACTGAGTGACTGAACTGAACTGAGGTTGGTCATAACTTTCCTTCCAAGGAGTAAGCGTCTTTTAATTTAACGGCTGCAGTCACCATCTCCAGTGATTTTGGAGCCCAGAAAAATAAAGTCAGCCACTGTTTCCCCATCTATTTGCCATGAAGTGATGGGACCGGACGCCATGATCTTAGTTTTCTGAATGTTGAGTTTTAAGCCAACTTTTTCACTCTCCTCTTTCACTTTCATCAAGAGGCTCTTTAGTTCTTCTTCACTTTCTGCCATAAGGGTGGTGTCATCTGCACATCTGAGGTTATTGATATTTCTACTGACAATCTTGATTCCAGCTTGTGCTTCCTCCAGCCCAGCATTTCTCATAATGTACTCTGCATAGAAGTTAAATAAGCAGGGTGTCAATATACAGCCTTGACATACTCCTTTTCCTATTTGGAACCAGTCTGTTTCATGTCCAGTTCTAACTGTTGCTTCATGGCCTGCATAAAGGTTTCTCAAGAGGCAGGTCAGTTGCTCTGGTACTCCCATCTTTTTCAGAATTTTCCACAGTTTATAGTGATCCACACAGCCAAAGGCTTTGGCATAGTCAATAAAGCAGAAATAGATGTTTTTCTCAAACTCTCTCACTTTTTCCATGATCCAGCGGATGTTGGCAATTTGATCTCTGGTTCCTCTGCCTTTTCTGAAACTGGCTTAAACATCAGGGATTTCATGGTTCACGTATTGCTGAAGCCTGGCTTGGAGAATTTTGAGCATTACTTTACTAGCGTGTGAGATGAGTGCAATTGTGCAGTAGTTTGAGCATTCCTTGACATTGCCCTTCTTTGGGACTGGAATGAAAACTGACCTTTTCCAGTCTTGTGGCCCCTGCTGAGTTTTCCAGATTTGCTGGCATATTGAGGGCAGCACTTTCACAGCATCATCTTTTAGGAATTTAAATAGCTCAACTGCAATTCCATCAGATCCACTAGCTTTTTTTGTAGTGATGCTTCCTAAGGCCACCTTACTTCATATTCCAGGATGTCCAGCTCTAGGTGAGTGTGAGTGATCACATCTTCATGATTATCTGGGTTATGAAGATCTTTTTTGTACAGTTCTTCTGTGTATTCTTGCCACCTCTTCTTAATATCTTCTGCTTCTGTTAGGTCCATACCATTCCTGTCCTTTATTGAGCCCATCTTTGCATGAAATGTTCCCTTGGTATCTCTAATTTTCTTGAAAAGATCTCTAGTCTTTCCCATTCTATTAGTTTCCTCTATATCTTTGCAGTGATAGCTGAGGAAGGTTTTCTTATCTCTCCTTGCTATTCTTTGGAACTTTGCATTCAAATGGGTATATCTGTAAGGCCTCCTCAGACAGCCATTTTACTTTTTTACAATTCTTTTTCTTGGAGATGGTCTTGATCCCTGTCTCCTGTACAATGTCACAAACCTCTGTCCATAGTTCATCAGGCACTCTATCAGATCTAGTCCCTTAAATCTATTTCTCACGTCCACTGTATAGTTATAAAGGATTTGATTTAGATCATACCTGAATGGTCTAGTGGTTTTCTCCACATTCTTTAATTTAAGTCTGAATATGGCAATAAGGAGTTCATGATCTGAGCCACAGTCAGCTCCCAGTCAATATCACAGTAATCCAAGTCTATGCCCCAGCCAGTAACGCTGAAGAAGCTTTAAGTTGAATGGTTCTATGAAGACCTACAAGACCTTCTAGAACTAACACCCAAAAAGGATGTCTTTTTCATTATAGGGGACTGGAATGCAAAAGTAGGAAGTCCAGAAACACCTGGAGTAACAGGCAAATTTGGCCTTGGAGTACAGAATGAAGCAGGGCAAAGACTAGCAGAGTTCTGCCAAGAAAACACACTGGTCATAGCAAACACCGTCTTCCAACAACACAAGAGAAGATTCTACACATGGACATCACCAGATGGTCAACACCAAAATCAGACTGATTATATCCTTTGCAGCCAAAGATAGAGAAGCTCTATATAGTCAGCAAAAACTACTCTCATTATCTATTTACAAAAATAAACATTTATTGCAAACAAAGAAGGCTATGTATTACTTTTTATTTTGATAAATTTTGATACCTATTCAAGAAAGGAATATTTGGAAATGTGTATATTAAAGAAGGTGCTTCCCAGGTGGCACAGTGGTAAAGAATCCACCTGCCAATACAGGTGACTCAAGAGACTCAAGTTGGATCCCTGGGTTAGGAAGATTCCCTGGAGTAGGAAATAGCAACTTGTTCCAGTATTCCTGCCTAGAAAATTCCAAGGACAGAGGAGCCTGGCAGGCTACAGTCCATGAGGTTGCAAAGAGTTGGATGCGACTGAGCGCATGCGCTTTCCTTCCCCTTCCCCCCCTACACACACAAAGTAAAGAAACAGCCAAAGAATGTTATTAAAAATATGTAAGAAGAGATGTATCAAGATCCCAGGAAGAGGAATAAACATGGGAAAAGAAGATCCTGGCATCTTTGAAACAGCTGGGAAAGCCATGGGTATCTCAGGTCAGAAATCTCCATGCTTCAACATACAGAAATTTCTATTTAAACTAGACTCAACTACATAGAAAAACATATTTGCCTCTGGAAAAAGTATTTTTTTTTTATTACTAACAAGGATCAATCCCAAAGAGATCCAAACCAAAATATTTAAATTCATGTGCAGACACATTCTATCATGTATAGTACAATAAACAGGTCACCGAAGTCTTCTCCACACATCCTGCTTTTCCTTTGCTCCAAACCCCAACTCCAAAAAGAACCGTTGCATATTAAGCTGAAGGAAAGCAAAATATCAAAAAAGTAGAAACACTAGAAAAACTAACTGGGAATCACAATATTAGCCCTTGTGCTAAGGAAAAAGTGAAGGAAGGCAACAATTTGTTTATATTCCAGAAGGGAAACTGAGCATCATGGTATATGTTAGCTACAGTAATCTCCAACTAGCAAGATCAGGTCTCATGAAAACTATTTGAGAACTATTATTTTTCCCCTCTTGTCAAATGACAAAAATATTTATTAGTTTGTGCCCTGTGTTCAGAAAATCTAAACAAAACCTGTTCTATAAAATTTTAAGTCATCTGCCATTATGACTGCCAAAGTCTAAGTTGATAATAAAAACCTGGCATGGAAATCCAAAAAGAGTACTTTTAAGGACCATGAAACTTTTTTGCATCTTTACAGATTCCAAGGAATTTAAAGAGAAGTACAAACAGAGCCAATTAGAAAGTGGGGATAGCCTAATCGAGACATTATATTTGACCAGCTGTTTAATGCTTACTTACAGACAAGAATAAATTATTTGACATTATTTTCTCCATTTAAAAACTTTGCAACAAGCAAGAGAGTTAAAAACATACCAAACTGTCATATACTTTTTTCCATCCATCCTTTAAGCGCATAAACTCCCTACGAATGTTTCTGAAGGCAGACAAATCATCCAGTCGACATATTTCATCCCAAGATTTTTGAGGGAGCCATGTACAAGGGTTGGCATGAGGATTATCCAGGCCAATGCCACCAGTTAACAGAAATCTCCACTCAGCTTTATTAATCTTTGGAAAACAAAGTAGCGTAAAGAGTCAGAAATGAGTTCATCATATACATAGGTAACCTACAACCATTTTAAAAAATTGACTTATTTTCAAGTTTCAAATACCCCCCATAAAATTCTAGTTATTGGTATAGGTCAGTATTGCTTCATAAGAAATCAATGTATTCATTATAACCAGTTTTCAAAATAGTTTCATTTTAGAGAGCTACTTGTTGATAATTTTCCTCCAGAATTTCTGATCAAAACATGGAAATCTGAATTTTATTCTTTTTTAATATATGCCTTCCAAAATGACTGCTAAGAGTTTTATTGTCTGTGAAAGTTGTGGCAAGACAGAAAGCCATGTAATCTGCCATGTTTTCAATTATTTTCTATAAAATATAATGAGTTACTGCTATGAAATTTTTGCAAGAAATACTAAAATAAACGTTTCTTCAAAATCCAACTAATACAGCGCCACATGAAATTAATAAAGCTTAAACACATGTGTATAAAATAATGAATTTACACACCTCTCTTCCATTCTTAAAGTGCTTCCCATATTTTAAGTAAACAGATTTGAAACATAGCTAAAATTATTGAATGGTATTGTTAAGCCCAATGGTTAGATTTGACAAACTTGCAAAAGTTCCTAAAACCATTACCATTTATACTATTACTTGGGGTACATATATCAATACATCTAGTAAGTTTATATGCATCCTTATATATGAGATTCTGATAGAAACTATTTCAAGCTAAAACATACACAAATTTAAGTAGCAATGTTTACATAAGGAACTCTGCTTAATTTATTTTTCACCTGTGAAATTCAGTCTAGTTGTGATATCTTACCTTCACTATAATAATTGCTAACTATTAACAATCCTTTTATATATATTCCCACACAAATTCATAAATTAATGAATTCACATTAATACTTTCTCCCCATAAATTAGAATAGTACTGACCAATCGCTCATGTATCAGCAGATTTACAGTTAGACAAAAGGAAAAAAGTAGCTTATCCTTTTCAAAGAGGGATCGGCAGACGTTAACATAAAGGGAATAAGTGAAGTGATCCTTGAGAATCTGAAGCCTAAGGGTCAACAGAAAGAAAAGTAAATAAATAAAAATGCATAATTCTCTCAAAAAATGCTCTTGGAGAAACCTATTATAAACCATTTAGATGTGTGTTCTTCTAATAAACTTTCTGGTTAATTACTCTCGAAACAAATCAAGGATTCTCATTAACTGGGGGCACCAATTTGAGAGTTACACAATGTAGGAATACTTCAGCAGAATTGCATTTTTACCATCAGCTGACTTTTTGTTACAAATCTAATCTTCCTTTTGGAAAAAAGGTCAATGCATGGTATATTAATCTATTACATTTAACAGTTTTTGGACTATTTAAAACTATAAAACATTTCTTGTGGCAAAACTGGATTTCCATATTTCATAAACTTTTACATATGTTCTATATGATATATTATTATAAATGAACAGATGAAAGTTAATAGTTTCTTTATTAAATTTAGAAGAGGGCTACTCTGTTTATAAATCTATAAAAGCTGGACTAATAATATAACTTGATAAACTACATTTTTATTTACCACATAGACAAGTCATAGAAATATTAATAATCACAATATTTGCAACTAACAACGTCCTGCTACTGCTTCTACTGCTAAGTCACTTCAGTCGTGTCCGACTCTGTGTGACCCCATAGACGGCAGCCCACCAGGCTCCCCCATCCCTGGGATTCTCCAGGCAAGAACACTGGAGTGGGTTGCCATTTCCTTTTCCAATGCATGAAAGTGAAAAGTGAAAGGGAAGTCGCTCAGTCGTGTCTTCGCGACCCCATGGACCGCAGCCTACCAGGCTCCTCTGTCCAAGGGATTTTCCCGGCAAGAGTACTGGAGTAGGGTGCCATCGCCTTCTCCAAACAACGTCCTAGTAAATGCTAACGCGCGATTGATATTCACAGTAAACCTTAACATGAGAAAAATTATTATTTTCAATGCTGATGCGTGATACAGTGTTGTAAGGTATTCATGCTCCCTCTGATGAATTTGTTCATTTGTATAACCTTACAGAAAAGGAATTTATATCAGGCATCTGAAGGAAGTGAACACATTTGTCCTAATTTGGGGATTTAGTCAAAGGAAAAAATCAATGATGGTGACATTTATATTTATTACTGTGTTATTTATAATACAAAAGCTGGAGACTACTTGCAAATCTTACAATAAGAAAATTATGAAGAAAATTATGGTGCATTCATAAAAAGTATATTGTACAGCTCCTAAAAATTATATTTCAAAAGAATATTTAATAACATGGGACAATTATCTTGACAAAAGTAGCAGGGAAAGAAAAAATTCTGTGTGTGCTCACAGGCATGTGTGATCTTGCATGTATTTTTGAGAGTGAGAGGCAGAGGTTGATTTAAGTGTGCTTCCTGTAACAAAATTATATTCTAGTTAGATTTTTGTTTCTGTACATTTTGCTACAGTTATTTATTTTGCCATAATAAATTCTAATGCAGTAAAATTTTATAAAGACAGATGATTCCAATTATTATGGTTATTTCATAGTATATGCACAGTAATTATATATTTAGTTATAACATATGTTTGGTATTACTAAATAATAATTATTATGAATAGCAACAATCAGAATACAAACAAAAAAAGATATTTTTATCTCTCATGAAAGAAAATTAGAAATAATTTTAGATCAATATTAAGATTTTCCAACAATTTAGTAGTCTAACTGTTAGTAGTCATATCCTTTCTATGCTTTTGTTTTAGCTATAAACTAATCAGCACCCAGAGACCACAGGTTATCTAATGCTTTTTTGTCCAGCTTTATTGAGGTATGATTGACAAGTAAAAATTATACATATTTAACAGATTATCAGATGTTTATCAATGATTGACAAATAAAAAAATGATTTCTATGAGAACTCTAATTTCTGAATGAGATCTTGCTTCCTCCTACTTTTTACTTAAAAATAAAAAAAGGAAGATTAAACAAGATTACTAGTAGAGTCTCCCTTGTGGTAGCCATTTTGGAACTCTATTTGGCAATATTTATTAAAATGAAATATATATATACTCTGTTATGATCAATTCTACTCCTGAATAAGTACTTACCAGATAAATGTACATACAAACGCCACATACGAGAGTGTACAAGACAGCAAAAATTCTTAACAGCTCCAAGCTGGAAGCTACCCAAATGTCCTCAGCAGTAGAATGAATGAAAAATTTGTGGTATAGAGAAAGGACAAATAAAAATAAGAGGTCCAATCTTTTTATACTTAAAATGTGAAGAAGAGATTTCCCTCTCCTCTTTTTCCTTAGAGCATTTACTTTTGAAAGTTTAAAATTATAAGTACCTTCTCTTTGAAATATAGGTAAGCCTTTTGTCAACTTTACGACCCAGGAATGTCCCTTGTGAATATCTGAGAGCCATTTTCATGGGCTAACTTCATGGGCACCTGACTCTGAGCTGCCAAACTACATCCTATCATAAAGATAAGCCATTCGTTTTTCTTCTGGATGAAGCCAGTTTGCTAAAGTCAGGAAAGTTAGATTTCTGTCTTTGTACTCGCTTAGTGGACTGCTGCTGGTGCTGCAGATCACATTCTAGTTTAAAACTTTTTCAGTAAAACACTGTTTTCTTTCTCAACTACTTTGTGGAGAAATTTTCTGGATTGGGAGATTTGCTTTTACACTTCCCCAACAGTATAGAAGCATAGGGAATGCGCCCATATTTAACAATGAAAGTGAATAAACCACTTCTTTGCACTGTGCAAAACAATATAAATTCCACAAACACAATGTTAAGTGCAAGATGTCAGAGAAAAAAGAGCACAGACCATGTAATTCCATTTAAATAGCATTCTAAATTAGGCAACACTCATCTCTAGCTTTGAAAAGTCAGGACAGTGATTACCTGGGGGGATGTGGGTTATAGTGACAAGAAGGGGACACGGAGTGGTTTCTGGGCCGTTGATAATGTCCTATGTCTTGACCTGGGTGTTAGTTACACAGGTGTGTCCACATAAAATTTTATTTTGCAAATTCTCCTGATTTCTGCATGTTTCTGTATGTATAGCAATAACTTCAAAGTTTTCAAATGTATTTTTTAATATTTACTCTTTGGTTGCAGAATTATATTTTTAAGATCACTGTAGTCATAAATATGATTTTCATTGTTTCTAAATGAAAGGATTTTAACTAAAAAGAAAAAGGCACATTTTGTTTTCTGGACTTCATTCAAATCTTACATCTGGGTAAAAGAATTTGATTTTCTATAAATTGTAAGGGGCTATATTATAGTTATGAAGAAAGAGATACCATATCTGTGAGTAAATCCTAATTTCATATAAATGAGATAGTAAAGGAACCAGTAACTATTTTTAAAGTCTAAAATTGTCCAAATTTATAAAACTTATATACAAAATAGGTCTTTAAGAGAAAAATCAAAGTTTTTTCTCTAGACTCCAACAGATTTTAAATTAATTAAAATGATAACACTCTGGTAGTCTTGTTTTAATCAAGATAGAAATTAAGAACGGCAATGAAAAGCAGAACATCATTTCCTGTGTCACTCTATGTGATTAGCTCTGTGATAAGTTCTAGATTCTAGGAATATTAAAAAAAATGATTGCCTCAGGGAACTCAGAATCTAATGTGAAAACCAGACATGCTTGTTCAAGTAAGTAACATAATGCAAATGGCTGGGAACTTTCCTAAGAAAGGTTACTTAAATTTCTGTTTTCTGTATTTCAGTAATCCTTGCTCACCTTGAAAATGTCAGATACTGAGAGAAATATTTTCAAAGTTCATAATATAAAGAGAAACTTTTAAACTCTACCATCGTGCATTCCCTCCCTAAATCCTCTCCCTCCCTTTCTTCACCTTCTCGTGGGCAGGTATTTGAGAAGGTGTTTGCTAAGCCAAGCGTCAGTGTTACACCTTCATTAGCCTCATATACAGGCTTGTAAAATAATGAATGATACTAACCAAAGATTACGCAGTCTAAGAATATTCAAAATTTAGCAAAATTCTACCATGATAAATGAAAAATTCACTTTAGACTTAGGAGATGAGCATTTTGGACTTCTAAAAGGTAATTCTTAAATGTGAATGATATTAGTAAATTGAGTTTCCTTTGTGAGTATGAACAGTTAGAAAACTGAAATATCTAGCTCTGTGTTGATCAATAAAGTTATAATGGGCAAAGACTGTAATTATTATCTTGTTCAGGAAATAATTTAATGTTAGACTCTATTAAAAACATGTTTTAATACCAAGCTAAAATTTATCTCACTGACAACAAAAAAAAATGAAATTTTTATTCTCTCATAGACTATTCCATTACTTATTGCAATAGCCAACAGAAAAATAGGTATTTATAAAAACAAATATCACAATCACGCAGACTGTTTTTTTAAAACTTTTTTTATCTGTCAGTTTTATATATGTGTATATTAAAAGATGAATTTGTAACTTTTGGAATGCAAGCTCACAGAAAGTAAGAATTGTATCTTTTAGGGATATTACTTCCTCTTTCCATACCTCCAATCATAAATACATTTTGCAAATGATGAACAACACTTCCTCTTTTCAGTATTACATTATAATCCCATATCTCTGTAAACAATTTCCTGGCAGACTGAATTTGGACACATCTGTTCAATGTCTAACCCTCAAATTTATTTCTGTTACAATGATTAATCAAGTTCATTCTAGCTATATGGCTGTAGGTGAACACCATGCTGAAACAACAGTGAAGGCCACCAATTACTATATTTCATGCATTAGTTATTATTCGTATTAATTAGTATTGCTTTTACATACCTTTTTGACAAAATTTCTGACTTCTCTGAATTTTCAATAGACAGGATGAAAAGGTTAATAAACCAGGTCAGTGAGTATTGGTACATGGGCTCGATGTTTGCTAAATCAGCAATAGAAAAAAACAGGATGGTGGAATGAACGGCAATAGGTCGATAGCCCATGCGGGTGCTATCAATCTTCTTCTCTGTCTCTTCAGCTACTTCCTGCTTTTGAGAAATCTCATTAGCCAAAGCCTTGGAGGAAGATAATATCTTAATGGCAGTTTCATCTTCTAATATATTGCCTTCCGAAGATGAAAGAACTTCTAAAATCTTGTCTTCTATTTCTTTTAACTGCCTGGAATTAAAAATAAATATATTTCTCAGAAAAAGAAGAAATCATTAAAAATCACTTCATGTATATATTCTTTTATAAGAAACAGAGAGCATGTAATCTAAAGACATACATCACATGTGACAAATATCCGGAATGGTGATGCCATATAATTAATTCTTTATTTTGCAAAATGTCAAAAAGACAGGCCTTTCTGCTCCACTTCTCTTTCTAATGATCATTTATGTGGTAACTAGAGAGAGATAGTAAGCCCATCTACTCTGCCATCAAGTCGCTCAGCTCCCAATTGAATAGAAAGTATCACTCCATTTATTTTCTGAAATATTTCATGATTTATAGAGCATTACCCTTTCTACCTATGATACAGATATTACAAGCAGAAAGTGATATGCAACATATTCATTCAGACTATGCTTTAGCAAAAACAGGTAGCCTCAGCTACATAATGAATACTAAAACTTTTGTGCTAAAACTTGGTGGAATAGTTGAAAATACATTGCCTTGACTTGCGGCAGGCCTTCTAATCCTTTCAGTGCCTGAGAACTTGTATGTAAAAAATATACTCTGCAATGCAATTTTCCAAATTAACATACAGACTGTTATACCTTTTATTTTCCACTCAAGTCTTTCCTTTCAATGCACCTATTAAACCTAACAACGTAGATCTTTAATATGTACTTTAATTGATTCTAAGTGATCTTGAAACAAATTAAGAATAATTCTGTATTTTATAATATAGAAAACCTTTTGTTTTCAGCTCCTTGTAATATTAAAGCTTGCTTTTCTTCTTCAAGATCTGGCCTTTCTCGTGCTACCACAATTCCCAAAAGCTGATCTTGCATCCCTTCAGAAGTGATCATGAAGTTTAACAGTGTCACCTGTAAATGAAAGTACACAACAATTGCACCAATATTTCTGTTGAGAAAGCCTCTGCTTATATGCTTCAAATTCTAATCTTAAAGTTGACTCTAATATCACAGAAGTATACATGAAGGAGCTTCCCTGATGGTTCAGCACTAAAGAATCCACCTGCAATGCAGGAGATGTGGGTTTAATTCCTGGGTTGGGAGGATCCCCTGGAGGAGGAAATGGCAATCCACCACAGTGTGCTTGCCTGAAAAATCCCACGGACAGAGGAGCCTGGTGAGCTACAGTCCATAGGGTTGCACAGAGTCAGACACGACTGAGTGACTGAGCACAGTATATATGAAAGGTAGAATTTGTGGAGACTGTGATTAAGGATATAGGCAAGCTGGATTGTTGAATTAAAAACCTGCAAAAGTTTCTCATGGTCATAAATGTAATACTTCAGAGAGTTGTGTTTGGTGATCAATTAATTCTTATTTCAAATTCATCCAACTTCTGACAACCCATTAATCCTAAAGTCAGTCAGAGTCAGGCTGCAGGCCAACCTACGTATTGGCTGGACCGGCTGATTTATGTTTTAAGGAGCCTAGTGGTGTCCAAAAGCAGAGGAGATAAGAGAAACAAACAGAGACATAAGAAAAAAAAGAACACAGTGATGACTTGTCATGAGTATATATTAGGTTTGCCAAAAAGTTCGTTTGGATTTTTCCTTCAGATGTTTCAGAAAAGCCTAGGGGCTTCCCAGGTGGCTCACGGGAAAAGAATCGCCTGTCTAGCAGGAGACCAGGGTTCAATCCATGGGTCTGGAAGATCCTCTGAGGAAAGAAATGGCAACCTACTCCAGTATTCTTGCCTGTGAAATCCCATGGATAAAGGAGTCTGGTAGGCTACAGTCCATGGGGTCACAAAAGGTTGGACACAACTTAGTGACTAAACAACAACAGCAACCGTAACATACTATTATATAATCATATCACAATATAGCACATTATATTGTGTCATGTTACATTACAATATGATACTCAGCCACTATTATGAACAAAGGAATACACAGTTCACCAGCATCCATCAAGATGCAGTCCGCTAAACCTGCTTAGTCTCAGCAGTTAATGGCTCTTACGCACAGGTCTCTGCTGCCTGAGTCTTAAAGTTACCCATCTCCTGAGTCTTTCCCATACGTGGGAAAGTAATCATGCTTAGGTCTCTCTTTTTAAAAAGCAAAAAACAAACCATCCACACAGTCTCTTTCAGCTCTTGGATCTCTCTTTGTGCCTTCGTAACTATTAAATGTATAACTGAAAATGTTGTTTGTATATTCTGTTGTCTCTGCCTCACTTCATTTCTTAGGCTTCTACAATCTGCTCCCATTCCTGCCTCTACATACCCATCAATACTCACAGCAATGAATTATAGCAACTTTCTAGCTCTGGTCACCAATGGATCCGTAAGCCAATAAACACCTGATCTTGGCTTATTTGACCTCCCTTGTTCCCCTGCTTTTTAAAGCATCTATTGTGCAGTCTTCTGCCCTCACGTCTTGAATTAAGGTCTGCACCTGTGTCCTGAGCATCACTTCCCACTTCTCCCTTTCACATGCCTTTCAATGTACCTACCTTGAACTGACTGTGAAATCTCAGACACACAGACTATAAACCGTCTGCATGTGCTTCAGCCCTGACTGCTGAGTTGGGAGAACTTGTGTTTTCCTACCTTCCTTGTAAGAGAATTACTTCCTCTTTGGAGACAGAGTAATTCTGTTTCTGTGAGAAATTTCCTACCTGCGAGCGGGAAGTGTAAAACAGCTCCTTGATGTACCCCTGTGGGGGTGCCTCTCCACCCACAACCAGTCACCTTCTCCATGGTACTGTCTTCGATTAAACCTCTCCCCCAGCTTGCCCCATGGCAGGCCTTGGATGCCACTAAGTGTGATTACATAGGCACTTGTAATCATACATTTATATGGAATAATAAACAACAATCCTTTAAATTGAGCGATTAAAAATGATTAAATGTTGTCATGCAATTCTCTACTGCTTCAGAATTTAGTCATGAAAAAATTATCATTAACGTTTGTAAGAGATTTTCCCTGTTAGGCTGAGAAACCAAGTATACAGATTACATTTGTTTCAATCCCCAAACCAGTGTCAGAGTGCTCAGAGAAATGTCTGTTTGACAACTTTTACCTCAGACACAAGGAGGTATTCATTCATATTCCATTAATGTTAGATCTTTTGACATCAAGATTTTGCAAGTCTAGCCATTTTGCTAACAAATATTTAAAACCATACAAATATGGCTTCAAATTTCATTTTCATTTAGATTGAAATGAATTATAGCAGCACAGTATCATCCCCTGGGTACTTTTGAAAGCAAAAGGTACATAAAAGATCCTAAAAATAAGATCAAGAGGAAGTATTTTAATTTGTAAATGAAAGCAAGTAACTGCCTCACTATGTTTTCTAATCCCTCTTTAATCAATCCCAGCAATTAAAAATAATGAAGCAATAAGACACTCTAGGGATCTCAAGGATTTCAAGAATGAATCATAAAATAGTTCCCTATCCACAGTGGTTTATGACTTCAACTATAACTAGTTATTACTGTACATAAATTGTTATTTATGTTATCTGTGATCTTTTCATAAATTTTACTGAAAAGTAAAAAAAGATGTTCCATGTGTTTTACTAAAAATGCTTTTTGGTAATGCAGCATCAGGATTTTATTTTCTTTTATGAGTCATTCTTTTCCACTTAAATTTGAAAGTTAAATAATAATTCTAATAGTAACAATCATAATAGTATTGCTAGGTCTTATTATAAGCATTTTACATAGATTATTTAGTCTTCATATCACTCTATGAGCTAGACATTTATTATTCCCATTTTATAGATGAGGAAACTGAGGCACAGAGAGGTTAAACGACATGGCCAAAGTCACACAACTGGTAGGTGACAGAGCCGAGATTTGAATCGAGGAAGTCTAACTCCAGAATCCATGTTCTTCACTACTAGCAGATATTGCCTCTCCTAGTAGTACTTAACAAAATTTTTAGGTGTTTAGATAACATATTTGTTTCAATAATTATAAACAGTGGCTAAGAATTTTCATATTTTAACATTGTGTTTTAAAAACTAAGCTCAAAAAAAAAAACACAAAAAACAAACAAAACTAAGCTCAAGGGTCGCTCCACCTTCCCCCAGTCTTCATGGCTTCCTTGAATGTCCAGTCTAAAGTGTGTCCCCAACTCTGAATCCTTCTGTGCCTTTCTAGTCATAAAAAATGTCACTTGACGTATACATTATTTACAGTGTAAGCCTCTTGAGAGCTTTTTACCTTTCATGTATTTTCACTTTTGAGGGCATGAATTATTTCATCTTCGTGTTTTCTCTGGCTCTACAGAGATGCCTATGTTCATTTAAATATTTCTAATAATGAACAGTGTTTGAATTCTCTGGATAAATCTTGTCTCTATATATGTTTCTTTCAAAATCTGAATATTTCTTAACGTCCTCTCCTCTGAGCTTCTATAAATGAAAACTATCCTTCCCTCCCTCATTCATTCATTCTACAAAAATTTGTCAAACATCAAATGCCGACGAGGGCTAGGAACTGGGAATAATGAATGGAATAAGCTCCTGAAGCTTGGTTACAGTTTAACATCTCAAGTCATTTTAGTCACTGACTATAATTTTAACTTTACCTTTTAAAGGAATGTTTATTATTTTAAAAGAAAAAGTGATTAAAATCAGTTCCTTAAAATCAGATGGCAGCAAACTCATCCTGAGAAAGAATGAAGCTCTGTTCCTGAATCCTCATTCTAAGAATTAGTATATTATCATTTATGGCAAAGAAAGAATGTGCATGTGTGTCATCTATTTTTAACAGTGAAAATCTAAGAATAATATTGACTGCAGAAATTAAATTATCATGGTCTTGTTTCACTGCATACTGAAGGCTCCTTTATTACTGACATGCACACACAAAAGCAACATTTGGAAATTATTATAGCAATTTCAGGAAATGCCAAACAAGGACAAAATCCATTTTACTTAGAAAGACCTGTTTTCTTCATGGCTCAGGAGGAAAATACAGACTTGCAAAAGCTGGTAAAAAAACATTTATTTTAGATACTGGCCTTTACTGAAGTTTCAGGAAGATAATGAGGATTTCTTAGCTTGGTAGTAATATAAAAGCGGAAGTCTGGTGAATATTCAATGGTAGAGTCCCCAAGTCGTATGCATGTACTTCCACCCTGCTTAAAGGTCTGTTTTAGTAGAAGAGGTTCCAGGATCGGATCCAGTTCTTCTCCCACATTTTCTAGCAACACTGGAATAAAATCAGAAAAAGATTTCATGTTATTTTAAATAGTGACTATAAACTTGCAACTCTCAAAATTCTTTCAGGCTTCTAAATTGCTGCTGTTTCTGGTTGCCCATAAAACTATTTTTGTCTTCTGAGTATAAAGAAGTGAGCCATACCATCATTAAAAAGTCTACAAATAACAAATGCTGGAGAGAGTGTGGAGAAAAGGGAACTCTCCTTTGTTGTTGGTGGGAAAGTAAATTTGTGCAGCTACTCTGGCAAACAGTATGCAGGTTCCTCAAGCAATTAAAAATAGAGTTGCCATATGATCCTGCAATCCCAATTGAATTTGAAAAGATATAGCCACCTCAATGTTCATTGCAGCTCTTCTATTTTTAAATCTGTTTTATTCAATATCACTATGAGAGCTGGACTGTGCAGAAGGCTGGGCGCCGAAGAATTGATGCTTTTGAACTGTGGTGTTGGAGAAGACTCTTAAGAGTCCCTTGGACTGCAAGGAGATCCAACCAGTCCATTCTGAAGGAGATCAGCCCTGAGATTTCTTTGGAAGGAATGATGCTAAAGCTGAAGCTCCAGTACTTTGGCCACCTCATGCGAAGAGTTGACTCATTGGAAAGGACTCTGATGCTGGGAGGGATTGGGGCAGGAGGAGAAGGGGACGACCGAGGATGAGATGGCTGGATGGCATCACGGACTCGATGGACGTGAGTCTGAGTGAACTCCGGGAGATGGTGATGGACAGGGAGGCCTGGCGTGCTGCGATTCATGGGGTCGCAAGGAGTCAGACACGACTGAGCGACTGAAATGAACTGAACTGAACTGATACTCACAAACACTAGGCATCATGTTGGCCTTTTCTCATCATCCTCACAACTTTGAAAAGCATCACATATTATCAACCTAGTTTTACAGATGAGGAAACTGAAGCAAGTGACTCTAATAGTTTTCATCTAGCGAACGACAAAAGCAGGAACTTGAACCAAGCAATCCGTCTCCTTGCACAGCTCTCTTAACCACTATGTGATACTACAAGCATTAAGAACTACGTTCATGACTTCTATAATTTGATAGGTAAAAAATGCTATCAAAATGTGTATTTTGCGCTTGATGCTTTAGGTGCTCTTTGCCTAACTATACTTTTTTTCTAGAAACTGTATGCTAAGATATTTGCCTATTTTTCTGTCATGGGGCATGTTTTCATCATTAGGTTTAGCTGCAAGTGATTAAAAAACCCCAAGTAATAGTGACACAAGCAAGAAGGAATTTATCTCTCATGTAAAGAGGAGCCTGAGGTAATCTGTCCAGGACTGAAAGGACAGTGTGTTTAAACTTTCAGAGATCCAAGTTCCTGCTATCTTGCTGCTTCACCATTTTTGGCAAATGGCTTTATCTTGTGGGCCAAATTAGTCTTTCAAAGAAAATGCACATTGCAGCCATCAGAAGAAAAAAAAGAAACAGAAAAGAAAAAAGTATCGCTTAAGGGTATTTTCTGAGAATCACAAATGGCACTTCTACTTACATTCACAGAAGTTAGGAAATTTATTCCTTTACATTGAACGGAATGTGCCCAGGTAAACACAGGAAATGCTAATAGTAAGGAGGCAAGAATGATTACTAGGGAACAGTGGGCACCAAGTGTCACAATGTGCTAGCTTTTAAAACTTTATTTGTATTTTTTAATATTGTTTGTAGCAAACATCACCCCCAGTTCTCTGCTTGGTTTTAAATCTGTTTATATTTCTTTGTAAAATTCCACTTTTTGCTGTAGAAATTTTCAAACTTTTTTCAGAGGTAAAAAGGATGGTATATTCTTGCCAATTTCACCCAATCTTGTTTCATCTATTCCTTATCTCACCCTGGATTATTTACAAACAAATTCCAGTCATCATAAAACTTCATCTGCAAATATTTGAGTAGGTATCTCTGAAAGTTAAAGACTCTTATTTAAAAATTAATATATCTTAAAATTTTTTCATCAAATATCAAGTCAGCGGATATGTTTACCCATTGTTTTAAAATACTTTGATTAGTGTTAGATTGCTAAATTGGGATACAAATAAATTCCATAAATTGTGATTGATATTCTCTAAGTTTTTTTATATATAATGTTTCTTGGCTTAAATTATAAATTTGTAGAGTCAAATCTATTATTTTTTTACCTTAAAAAAATTTTTTTTCCATTGTGTATTTTCTTAGAAACTTCTTTTCCAAAGGCAATTATTATTCCTTCATGTTTTAGCATTTAGGTCTTCTCTTTTTGTCTTTCATACTTAACTCTTTAGTTCAGCTGAAGCACATTTTGGTACAAGAATGATTTGATCAGTGAAAAAACAATGCCTTACTCAAGTCTTTTGTTGTTTTGTGTGTGTATGAACTTTTGTTATTTCTTTACTCTGCATCGTTAATGTCATCCTAGGTTTTTGTTTCATATGTGCTGTATGCTAAGTCACTTGATTGTGACCCCATGGACTGTAGCCCGTCAGGCTCCTCTGTCCATGGGGATTCTCCAGGCAAGAGTACCGGAATGGACGGCCATTTCCTTCTCCTGGGGATCGTCCCGACTCGGGTCAAACTCAAGTCTACTGCACTGCAGGCGGATTCTTTACCACTGAGCCACTGTAATGGACATCGTTTTTGTGGTTTTGTTTTTTTTTAATGAATTATCTACAATATAGTATTCCCTGCTGGCTCAGATGGTAAAGAATCTGCCTGCAATGTGGGAGACCTGGATCCAATCCTGGGTCAGGATAGAGCCCCTGAAGGAGGGAATGGCAACCCACTCTAGTACTCTTGCCTGGAGAATCCCATGGACAGAAGAGCCTGGCGAGCTATAGTCCATGGGGTTGCAAAGAGTTGGACATGACTGAGCTACTAACACTACACTACTATCTACATTATCCTATGTGAGACTTCAAATTAGTAGGAAAAAATTTGCATACTGTGTTCAGCTGTGCAGCATATTGCATTCAAAGTTGATTAATCAATTACTGGGCACTTACTGACTACCCTCAAAGAGCTGGTGTTGAGAAACAGTTATATGCAAAACACTAAGGTCCGTTGTAGAAATCTGCAAATGTTTTAATCTTGGCACTTGATTGAACAGCTTGAGAGAGATGTCATAGAAAGAGGTGTTTGAACTGCATATTAAATTTGAAGGAATTCACCAAAATGATGGAAGAGTACAGACGAAAGCTAAGGGATGTGAAACTATGTCATTTGTTCCATGTACTGCCAGCTGCCATGTATTCCCATCTAACCCTCAGCCCATGCATAATCTCTGTATCTCTCTTTAAACAAACACGCTCAAAGACAGTAGAGGCCAAGTCTGTATTTTCATGCTGTGTTTTCAATGGTACATGCCAGCTGCAAAATAAATATTTGTAAGATGAATGAATGAATAAAGAAATGAGGAAATGAAAGAAACACTGAACCAGAAGTAGCTTTGCCCAAGGAAGGCTCAAATAATGATGAGTTTTGCCCTAAATGCAAATTTTTTTTTCACAGAGTTAATGCAAAGCCATTAAAAGCTCCTCTAAAACTGATTTCTTTTTTAAAAAATTAAAAAGGTATTCTTTTATTTTCCAGCTTTATTGAAGTGTGAACTGGTTAACATCAGAATATTAACATGAATAACATTCTACACACACCTTGACCACTGGTGTAGCTAATACAGATGTACCTTTATTTTCTAGAACATTGGCTTTCAAACTTTTTCTGTAAGCAGCACGATACTTTTTCCAAAGAGGATTCTATCTTAAAGCTCAATATAAACAACAAAAAAGGGAGGTCTGCAGAGGCAGGTGGGTGAAGGCAAAACCTCTGCCTTCTCTACCCAGGCCACCTGGCAGGGATCAGAAGTCACTTTCCTGGAATAGGTCAAAACTTAAAGAGAACTTCTTAAATGGAAGAATCTTTAGTTGCTTATGTTTTAAAATTGTAATAGTAATTGATTCTTTTCCCTGAAGGCTAAATATAAAAACAGTTATAAAATCTGCCATCTGTTTCTCTTTCTATAATAGATTTAAAACTTTCCATTTCTTCCTGATGATTAATGGTGGAAGGCATTGTGAATAATCATTATCCATTTTTAAAGTATTTCATTCCAAAAAGTAGGTTAAAGCAACTGTGAGTGACACAGAAAGCACTGGACAAAGGCAGATTTGGGGACTAGTTTTAACACTTCCCTTACCTGAAGACACAGTCTTAGTTAAACCATATAACTAATATCCTCTGTCACCTTACTTACCTTGTTAATAAAGTGTAATGGTTATTAGAATTACGAGGTGGCAAGAATACATGGAAGAACTATACAAAAAAGATCTTCACAACCAAGATAATCACGATGGTGTGATCACTCACCTAGAGCCAGACATCCTGGAATGTGAAGTCAAGTGGGCCTTAGAAAGCATCACTACAAACAAAGCTAGTGGAGGTGATGGAATTCCAGTGGAGCTATTTCAAATCCTGAAAGATGATGCTGTGAAAGTGCTGCCCTCAATATGCCAGCAAATTTGGAAAACTCAGCAGTGGCCATAGGACTGGAAAAGGTCAGTTTTCATTCCAATCCCAAAGAAAGGCAATGCCAAGGAATGTTCAAACTACCACACAATTGCACTCATCTCACACGTTAGTAAAGTAATGCTCTAAATTCTCCAAGCCAGGCTTCAGCAGTACGTGAACTGTGAAATTCCAGATGTTCAAGCTGGTTTTAGAAAAGGCAGAGGAACCAGAGATCAAAGTGCCAACATCTGCTGGATCATGGAAAAAGCAAGAGAGTTCCAGAAAAACATCTATTTCTGCTTTATTGACTATGCCAAAGCCTTTGACTGTGTGGATCACAATAAACTGGGGAAAATTCTGAAAGAGATGGGAATACCAGACCACCTGAAACTGCCTCTTGAGAAACCTATATGCAGGTCAGGAAGCAACAGTTAGAACTGGACATGGAACAACAGACTGGTTCCAAATAGGAAAAGGAGTACGTCAAGGCTGTATATCGTCACCCTGCTTATTTAACTTATATGCAGAGTACAACACGAGAGATGCTGGGCTGGAAGAAGCACCAGCTGGAATCAAGATTGCCAGGAGAAATATCAAAAACCTCAGATATGCAGATGACACCACCCTTATGGCAGAAAGTGAAGAGGAACTAAAAAGCCTCTTGATGAAAGTGAAAGTGGAGAGTGAAAAAGTTGGCTTAAAGCTCGACATTCAAAAAACGAAGATCATGGCGTCTGGTCCCATCACTCATGGCAAATAGATGGGGAAACAGTGGAAACAGTGGCTGACTTTATTTTTCTGGGCTCCAAAATCACTGGAGATGGTGACTGAAGCCATAAAATTAAAAGACGCTTACTCCTTGGAAGAAAAGTTATGACCAATCTAGATAGCATATTGAAAAGCAGAGACATTACTTTGCCAACAAAGGTCTGTCTAGTCAAGGCTATGGTTTTTCCTGTGGTCATGTATGGATGTGAGAGTTGGACTGGGAAGAAAGCTGAGCGCCAAAGAATTGATGCTTTTGAACTGTGGTGTTGGAGAAGACTCTTGAGAGTCCCTTGGACTGCAAGGACATCCAACCAGTCCATTCTGAAGGAGATCAGCCCTGGGTGTTCTTTGGAAGGAATGATGCTAAAACTGAAACTCTAGTACTTTGGCCACCTCATGTGAAGAGTTGACTCATTGGAAAAGACTCTGATGCTGGGAGGGATTAGGGGCAGGAGGAGAAGGGGACGACAGAGGATGAGATGGCTGGATGTCATCACTGACTCGATGTATGTGAGTTTGAGTGAATTCTGGGAGATGGTGATGGACAGGGAGGCCTGGTGTGTTGCAATCCATGGGGTCGCAAAGAGTCAGACACGACTAAGCGACTGAACTGACTGATTAGAATTACTATTAGATTTCAGACTTTTGTGGTCACAACTCCAAGTAAGAAATACATTTTAAATCTTGATCTGCTATACACATGTGCATATAGAACTTTTACAATTTCATGAAATAATGCTTACTTTATGCTATATAGCTTAATATGTTTTACTCCACTGCATTTCATTTACAAATGCTGGTCATGACCCACTAAGTTGGTTCTCTCTCCTACAGTTGTGACCCATAGTTTAAAAAACACTGGACAGATTGTCTGTATGCCCTTTCTCATTATACAAACTATATTATATGTAACTATGTACGATTCTAATGTAATTAAGAGGTAATATATGAAAAAGTTGGCTTAAAACACAACATTCAAAAAACTAAGATCATGGCATCTTGTCCCATCACTTCATGATAAACAGATGGGGAAACAGTGACAAAATTCATTTTCTTGGGCTCCAAAATTAGTGCGACTGGTGACTGTATCCATGAGATTAAAAGACACTTGATCCTTGGAAGAAAAGCTATGACAAAAAATGCTTTCCTATTAGAAAGCAGAGATGTTACTTTGCCAACAAAGGTCCATCTAGTCAAAGCTACGGTGTTTCCAGTAGTCATGTATGGATGTGAGAGTTGGACCGTAAAGAAGGCTGAGCACCAAAGAATTGATGCTTTTGAACCATGGTACTGGAGAAGACTCTTGAGAGTCCCTTGGACTGCAAGGAGATCCAACCAGTCCATCCTGAAGGAAATCAGTCCTGAATATTCATTGGAAGGACTGATACTGAAGCTGAAGCTCCACTTCAATACTCTGGCCACCTGATGCAAAGAACTGACTCACTGGAAAAGACCCTGACGCTGGGAAACGTTGAAGGCAGGAGGAGAAGGAGACAACAGAGGATGAGATGGTTGGATGGTATCGTGGACTCAATGGATGTGAGTTTGAGCAAGCTTCAGAAGTTGCTGAAGAACAGGGAAGCCTGGCATGCTGCAGTTCATGGGCTCGCATAGAGTTGGACATGACGAAGGACTGAAATGAACTAAACTGATAGATAAACCACATAGCAAAATCCCAAACAAAAAACTAATATAAGTTGATTTTATCAGACACTGTCATAAGTACCCAAATTACAGTAACTCATTTCTTCCTTGCACAAAACATAAATGGGGAAATTGAGTCTCAGAAAGATGACTGAACCAAGTACTGAGTAAAAGAGGCAGGTACTCTGATTCCAGAGCCAGGGCACAGTGGTCCTAGCAAGGGTTAGTGAAGTATGTTCAATTTCTACTTTGATAACAGATATATTGTCTGATCCTGCCCACTAAACAAGCAAAATATCTGATACAGAGATCAGGTTGTCTCTTTTTTGGTAAATCCATATCATTATACTATAAGAACACCAGTCAGATGAATGAAATACTACTTGTGTAAGTGTTTGTGTGTCCATATATATAAACACAACATTTTATAGGTAGACTAAGATTTTTTCACCTCATTCTTATCCAAACCAAGCCTAGAACTGTAATTAATATATTAATATGCAAAAATAAACTGTCAGTAAGTCTGTTTGGTATATCTGTTTTTATTCTTTCCATGTGTCACTGGTTCTATTAGCAATTGGGATTTGCTTAACTTGTCCTGGGGCTAAACATGTTGTCCTTTCCTAATGTTGACAGTTTACTTGGTCAGATACATAGTCAAAATTTGATAGACAATATGGATTCAAAATGTGGCTAATAACCCCAATGTACTCAAATCATAAGTACTTTGGTTTATGTACACAGGTGTGGCCTGTGTATAGAACTTCATTGAAAAATTCTTGGCATGTTTTTAATTTCTCCAGTATAAATGGCAAGTCAGACACATAAAATGCATACCCACTTCTCTGCCACTTTTGTAGGATAAGTATAAGTAGAGAGAAGAATAAAGAAATATTTAGATTAATGTGTTAAAATATTTTTGGCATATCAAGTGGCCCTTTTCATTGTAGAAGTAGAGTTATCATAAGAACTAAGGAAGGGCAAACAACAGACAAAAATTACAACAGCTAAATTAGCTATACTAGAAATCAGCTAATTTAAATTAGAAGACACATCTCAAATGAATCTTGGGACAAGGAAAGCATCCTAACCTGTTAGAGTTATAACCTCTAAAGTTCTCACTTGATTCATTATCAATCAATAATGAAAGATATTAACAAAGTAATCATTTAAGATGAGCCTGACTCAAATACCTTTAAAAAAACCCTATGTCATTTTGGGTTTAACTGTGCCCTTTCCAGATATTTCTGTAATGCATGCTTATTGTTCAACTACATACCAGGGGTACCAAACTGGATGCAGTTTTCCAAAGTTCTGACATAGTCAGGGTCACTTAATTTAATAAGGTGAAGACTATTGGTTTTTTCCATGTTCTTGATCCATTTATTAGCCTGACCTTGAGGATCTATCATCAGAGGCCACCTTCTTGCATTCCTGAAAGGGAAGGGAAGACAATGCTGGTCAAGTCACAATTTATCTCTATTTAAAGATGCATGTATCACTTTCTTACAGTTTATACTTTATAGTGTTATTTTATTTTGTAACTTGTTTTGAGAAACTGCAGTTCTTGAAGCAGAGACATTTAAATTGAACAGGCTACTAGAATGACAACTATAAAAGCCATCTGGCAAACTTAACACAAGTTCTTTTACTCTTTTTGGAAAATTACAATTTCTTAAATGTTAAAGGATATTTTTAAAAATGTTTGCTGTTCTTGCTACTTAAATCACAATCATAACCGTCAAGAGTACCAGAAATCAGGAAACTCCAATTCTTCACTAGGCCCTGCTGTTTATCACTCTTGTGACCTTGGGCAAGCCACTTCATTTCTGCACTTTCAATCTGCTATCATTTGTACAAGAGGGAAAGAGAAAAGATGGAGACATCATATCTCTTTGAAATTTAGACCATTAAAGATATAATGGTCTAAAAAAATAAAGATGTGAAGCAAAATTTTGTATCATCTAACCTTCATAATGACAATCAACCCTTAAGTGTTAACACAATTTTTGACCCAGTAACTTCAAGCACTTGTAAACTTAACGTCACATTTGTATTGGGTTGATCAAAAATTCATTTGAGTTTTTCATAAGATCTTATGAAAAAACCCAAGTGATTTTATTTTTTTTCCAAGCCAATAGTTCATTACATACTTGCCCAGAGAGTGTGAGCTTCTTATGGACAAAAATACACTCTATGAAAGTCAGGGTTTGCCCCATGAGAGAGCTCATACTTATTGCTTTATTCTCACTCATATCTCCTTTTTCAGGATAAGAACAAGAGCAGTGAACCACCACAAGGCACCCAGTTTACAGCTCAGGGTGTTGTTGGGTCACAAAGAGTTAACCAGTTTCAGCCATCTGGACATAGTATCCAACCACATAGCTTTCTACTTTCTGTGAAATGTAAACAGCATTAAGATTACCATTCTTTTTCTTTTTCTTAGAAGTTTCAATAAACACAAGTTGTCACTTTGGCCAGTTTCCCTAAAGATACTCTTTAGGGAAGAGTACTCTTTCATAAATGAGCACAGCAAATGCATGCAGAACATTGGAAGAGCAGGAGGAGGAAATAAAAGGTGACTGGGACAAAAGAAAAAAAAAGCTGGCGGTGAATCAGGATAATATATTCATTTCCATCTCATTATAACACAAACTTAGAATTTCATTGGATAATTTGTCCCAAATGGAAGTAACCACACTTCTCCAATATTAGCATTATATAATGTATTAATCAGCTTGGGCAGCCATAACAAACTACCACAGACTGTCTTGGGCAGCCATAACAAACTACCACAGACTGTCTTAACAGAAATTTATTTTCTACCATCTCTGGAGGCTGGAAGTTCAAGATCAAGGTGCTGGAAGAGGTCTCTGTCCTTGGTTTGCAGAAAACACAGACCTCTTGCTGTGTCCTCAGGTGGCCTTTGCTCTGCAGATATGTCCATTGTATCTCTCCTTCTTCTTAGGAGGACACCATTCTCACTGGAAAAGGGTTCTATACTTATGACCTTATTTAACCTTAACTATCACCTTGAAGGCCCTATCTCCAGATATAATAACATAGTGGATTATATCTTCAACATATATTTCATAGTGGGTGAGGGGACAGAACTCATGTTATAATAATAATTATATTGAGGAAGAAATGAGACCAAAAGAATAGTGCAATATCTTAGATGCAACAAACTAATAAAAAGGGGATCCTATCCATAAGAAACTAAACGAAGTGAGAGGGAAATTAGAAACAAAACATATCTAAGATTTCATTCTGTCATACACTTTAGAAATATATTTAAGGTTGGAGGATTATGTGAGCATTAGACAGCATTTATGCTTCCCTAAAGAAACTAAAATGACTCACTCTTCCTTCTGTTACTTCCACATTTTTTTTAGGTACAATGCCACGTTCATGATGTTTCTTTGTCCAAAATGTACCTCGTCCCACCCTCTCATGTTCAAGTACTACCTACATTTCATGGGAAACTCAAATGCTGTCAGTCCATAAAGCCTGTCTTGATATCTTTTCTCATGGAACTTCTTTAGCCATTCATCCATATTACATTTATGTACTTTTGTATAATGATAATATTTTATTATAGTAATTGTCTAATTTATTAGCTGCATCACTCCACTAAATTAAATATCCTGAGGGAGGAACCATGCTGACTCTTTTTTATCCTCTTTTCCTAAATCAAATAAAGTTTGCATATGATAATCCACTAAAGTAGCAACAGCAAAAAAAAAAAAAAATCTGACAAAGACCATATAAATTAACACATTCTTAAAATGGACAGTTTATAAGAGATTACACCTGAATGAAGAATACTGGTCCAAAGAATGCCATCTCAAAATCAGGAAAGGACTTCTGGTGTTGACCAAACTTGGCGAACTTCATTAGAGCCTGTATCTGTCACTGAGTACACTGAAGGCAGTGGAATAAAATACAAAAATCAACAATTTGCAGATTCTAAAAAGTAAGTAATAAGAAGTGAATGGAAGAAAAGTTAAAGCTTGAGGAATGACCACTAAGGGAGTGGCGACTTTCTTGCACATGTGTGCGTGCATGTGTGTGTTTTCTCTCTCTTCCGGTTTTGATCTGAGAATAGGACTAATGCAGGGAACTGTGCAGCAGCACAGGTAGCAGAAACTCAAAACATAAGACTGAGAAGAATCACGTGTGAGCCAGAGAGCACTGAGAGGATCTCTCTGTTCTCTCTCCCCTACCCGCAGGCCAGCCCTGCCACATCACAGTATTATCACAGCGGAGCAGTGGTGACGAAGTCACCTAAAACACTGAGTGAAAATCTCTCTCTCAGGATAGAAGAGCTGGAAAAAGGGACCTCTGTTGTGCATAGAGTCTGAGGGGTGTCATAACCTGTTCAGGCTGCTATAACAAGATTCAATCCAAAATTACTCAACATACAAAGAACTAGAATGTGACTAATTCTCAAAGAAACAGATGCTAGAATTATCAGGAAAAAACCCTTTAAAGCAGTTATTATAACAACACTGCATTTGGTAAAGGTGAGTACTTTTAAAAACAAATGGAAAGAGATATTCTAGCAGATAAATAGAAAGTATGATAAGAATCAAATGAAAATTTTAGAACTGAAAAGGATAATAAAAATTTCACTGTAAGAACTCAATAGTAGACAATCAGTGAACTTGATGACCTATGAATAAAAATTATCCAATTTGAATAATAAAAAGGATAGCAAAAATGAAATAGAGTCTCAAAGACTTGTGAGAAAATATTTAAAGATTTAACATTCATGTCATTTGGGCCAGAAAGAAGAAAGAGATTGGTGTGGAAAACATATTTGAAAAAACTGTTGAAACTTTCCTCAATTCAGTGAAACACATAAATTTACAGCTTCACAAAACTCAATTCTGAAAAGGAGAAACTAAAAAACCAAAAAACCCCCACCCACACCCAGCCTCATTATAATCAAACTGCTGAGAACCAAAGATTTGAAAAAAAAATATTTTTAAAGCATCAGAGAGTAATGCTATATTACATTTAGATGACAATTATTCAAAAGACTGCAGATTTTATATCAGAAATCATGGAACCAGAACACAGTAGAACATATTTAAAGTGTTGAAAGAAAAGAACTGTCAACCCAGCATTTCATGTCCACTGAAAATATCCTGTAAGAATAAAGGCAAAATGAAGATGTTCTCAAAATTATGGGCCAGCAGATCTGCTCTAAACAGATGCTAATGCTAAAGTTCTTCACCCGTAGGGGAAATGATGCTACAGTGAATTTTAGAAATAAAGGAGGAGCAAAAATGGTAAATAGAACAGGCTATTTCCCCCTCTTAAGTTCTTTCAAATGTATATGAATACTGAGGCAAAACACTGAGTGTGGGTGGAGGGGCAGAGTTTCAGTGCTTGTAATACATATGACTACAATAGCATAATCAGGGGAGGGTGGAGGGGACTTGTACAGTTACAAGGCTTCTATGTTTTAACTGAATTGGTAAAACATCTCTAGATAGATTGTGAAAATTTGTACTGAAAAATAATGCAAAGTATTATAGTTAAAAATTGAAAAATTAAAATGGGATACTAAAAATGGTGGATCATTCAAATATTCTAAAATAACAATAAATGGGGAAGAGGGCAACAAAAATAAGATGAAAAACAGAAAAATAATAATCTGTTACATATAATTTCATGATATCAACCACACCATGGTTGGATGACATCATCAACTCAAGGGACATGAGTTTGAGAAAACTCTGACAGATAGTGAAGGACAGGGAAGCCTGGCGTGCTGCAGTCCATGGGGTCACAAACAGTCAGACATGACTTAGTGACTGAACAACATGATGATATATGAAGTCTGCATGGAAGGAAGGAATTTAGACACATAGCAGTGGTGCATTTCGAAGGATTTTGCTATTTTCCTCTTTACACACATATACATACATACACAAAATTAGATCAAAACATACAAATAAAGGTGGGTGTTCTCAGTAATTATTGCTGCTGAAATAAACCTAATTTATCCGACTTCTGTAGAAATGAAAACTTAAAGACATTTTTTAGAAGCAGAGTTATATTAGATATAGGTCTGACCTACTCACCAAGTTGCTGAATAATCTCAACACTTTTCCTGTGAAACATTCAGATATTATCCAGTTACATTCAATGTTATCACTAGTCCTTGAAATTCTGATTAGCCAAGGACCTTCAAGTGTCAGCAGCTCTAAAAGTTAAGTATGTTCTAACTTGTCCAAATTTTATATATTCTTCCAGTTTCCTAAATTATCGACTCCTCCCTCAGCTGGGATAGTATGTGAAAAGTACCTAACACAAAATCAGGTCTTTAGTAAGTGCTCTGTATTAGATATTATTATCAAGTAAGTGTCTCTGGGGAAGGAAGAAGACACTGACAAGGAAGACTTCTCTGATACTTAAAAATGATCAAGCATGCGTGCTCACTCCCTCAGTTGTGTCTGAATCTTTGTGACCCTTTTTGGGCTGTAGCCTGCCAGGCTCTTCTGTCCAAGAAATTTTCCAGGCAAGAATACTGGAGCCTATTGTCATTTCCTACTATAGGAAATCTTCCCAGTCAGCGATAAAAACCTGTATCTCCTATACTGGTAGATGGATTCTTTACCATTGAGTCACCTGGGAGGTCCTCAAAATGATCACCTTAACCTATTTCCTGAAACCTCTCAGTAAAAGATTACCAAAATCATTGACAAAAAACACCAAGAATGAAAAATGTTACTATTTCCTTCTTAGTAAGGTTTCTACCATTACTTCTTCCTAATAATACAACACTTTTACAAACATAGCAAACACGTAGGGGTTTATGGCTCATTAAAGCTTCTTCTACTTCCTGAAGTGGGAGTTCATCTTGAAAAATAATCACTGAAAGATTTGGAATCTTAAAAGCGGAAATATTCATCAACAGTTCCAGTATTATTGAAATATGACTGGACCTAAAAGAAAGGGTGTTTATTTACTAGAAACTAACAAGTATATTACTCTCCACTGAATACATAACAGTTATAGGAATAGGTTTAGATGTCCTACTAGGTAGAACAAAGGTATATAAATCGCAAATCAAAATAATAAATGCATAACTACTACTATATGGGACATGATCCATTATTTTCCCAACTGTTTGGGAAGAGCAAAGGTTTTTTCTGAGAGGAAAACAGCAGCAGCAACAACAAGAACAACTGGACTATTATTTAGGCTGAAGATAATCGGTCTAGCTGGACAAGGTAAAAGGTAGACTTTATTTTTCTACTGAAATTTTTAAAATAAAATTTTATTATCATTGTTACTTGCACAATATTACATTTTGACTTCTGCAGCATGCCCACCACCAAAGGATTAGTTTCCATTCATTACCAAACCTTTGATTCCCTTTACCTATCTCACCTTCCCCTCACATTCCTTCCTCTCTGGTAACCACTTTGCTCTCTGTATCCATGTGTTTGCTTGTTTTGTTTATTATTTATCTACTTACTTATTTAATATTTCACACAGGAGTGAAAACATACAGTATTTGTCTTTTTCCAGCTTATTTCACTTAGCATAATACCCTCAAGGTCCACCCATGTTGTTACAAGTGGCAAGATTTCAGCTTTTTTGTGGCTGAGTAGCATTTCCTAAGAAAGTTTAGTCCTTTTACAATAGTCCAGTAAATAAATGCCATAAAAATCCATATGTCAGCATCATTTGCTGAACAGTTAAGAAATTTGTTCACTATAATTTTAATTTGTAGAATAATTTTCATAAATATTACTCATAAAAAGTTAATAATAACTGGTTTTTACCCATAGTGGCTAATTCTATTTTAAAAATTTACATGCCTCAACCATTTTTACTTTAATAATGTCAATCAAGTATTTTTTCAGTAGTATACTAACAACTAATCAAAACACGTAACACAAAACTGAATGTTTCCTACCGATGGTTTACTTGTGCTATTCCTAACATGCTAAAACCTCCAAGAAGACTGGACCAGTGATTGAAGACCCTTCATAATGTGACCTTGAAAATAACACAATTAATAATTGTCCTCACAGTAGGGCAGAGTAAAGTCCTTGGCTTCTGAAAGGCAAGACCCCAAGGAAAGGCAAGGTTGGATGAGCCTCCAGTATCCTCCCAACCTCATCTCCATGGGTTTTATCTACTAACCAGGAGATTCTAGGAATAGCACCACTTTTTGAAAAGCCCCAATCAGTCCAGGACCCAGAAATGTATCCCTACCACATAAGGTGGTTCCACACCCAGCAGGAACCAAGACATTATCACCACAAACTTACCCCTGGATGTTTCATTAACCTACAATAACAAAACCCTGTGTTCTATGAGAATAAAAATTTGGGACTTCACTTATTTATGGCAGGGTTTTGCGCTATTTGCTAAAAATTGATTAAAAATTAAGCAAAAGTCATCTGAGGTTTTTAGTTTAATTACTACTGCCTCCAAAATCCCATGGACAGAGGAGCCTGGTATGCTGCAGTCCATGGGGTCGCTAAGAGTCGGACACGACTGAGCAACTTCACTTTCACTTTTCACTTTCATGCATTGGAGAAGGAAATGGCAACCCACTCCAGTGTTCTTGCCTGGAGAATCCCAGGGACAGAGGAGCCTGGTGGGCTGCCGTCTATGGGGTTGCACAGAGTCAGACACGACTGAAGGGACTTAGCAGCAGCAGCAGCCAATACTCAACTGCTCCAACATTAATTGGAGAAGGATGTGCTCATCCATATTTAATTTAACTAATTTGTTAAGCAATTTTTTCAATACTATAAAAGTTTACTAGCTGCATTAAAAAAAAAGGTATACAGATAAATAAATCTATTGACTGACAGAGAACATTTGTGAGAAAAAATTTTCCTTACATTATGATAATCCCGTTATCAATAGAAAATGAGTCAGAAGGTAATCCAGCAATATTCCAGGCTCGAATTGTCACTGCTTCTCCCAGGATATTCATAAGGGAATAATCTTCAGAGCAGGGGATATCTCTTCTTTTGCACAAATTTGTCCACTCCTTGATTTGGTTCTTTGAGACATACACAGAGAGATATAAAAATGAGGCTGTTTCATAAAATCCTCAATTATACTTTGAGCCAACAAATCATGGTTGAAACTACCTTAAAGTTGATTTGTGTTCACCATATTTTGAAGTAAAATTATAATTCAGAAGCTCTACTATGTATTCAAATGAAAATTGTATCTACTGTTAGCGTAAATTTTAGATAGATTACTTACTAATGAATTCAGAACTTCATATATGGAAAAAATAATTGCCAATTATGATTCTAAAGCTTCATTTGACAAAGTAGATGGAGGTTACCATGTTTTTCTATATATCTTCTTAAAGTTATGAAAATCAGTATTACTATAATACTGTAGTATGAAAGTAAATCCAATTTGAACCAGTAGGGGACACAGAAAACATCTGTATCAGACTCTCACTTATTCTGAGGATGGGACTATAGCAGGGCTCTTAGGCAAAATAAGAATCAGGGCACACACTGGAGTTCTGGATACCCCACCTAGAGCACAGTGTGCTAGGATGCTCGGGAATACAAAATGGTACATGACGCTTAGGTTCATACTCAGAAAATCAGAAATCAAGGTCCAATATGAGGTTACAGATCAAAGGGTTCAGAAACAGTGAAAAACATGACTGGAGAGAAAATAGGTTAGGAAGGGGCATATATATGTGGTATTGATACCAGTCCATGGGCAAATGAGGATGCTGTGTGTGCCAAGTGTGTGCCTAGCCGAGAGGGCATGGTGGGCATTACCATCTCCCTCAGGTTCCTGCTGAGTAGACTGGACCAATATTCCTTTGGCACGTGAAAAAGCTGTGATGGTCTGGGGACAACTGATGCCTTTCATGACCTTGATTACCTGGTTATTCCCTAGAATGGCCCACAACTGCATCTGTGTGATGTTCTCTCGAGTCAATTCAGATTATGCACCTTTGGCAGGAATAATGATGAAATGGTACTGTGTTGTTCTCACTGCAGCCCATCCATGGCACAGCATTTCACACTGTCCATTTATAGACGATACTTTTATTTTGATTAAAGTGTTTCCTGTCAGGCTTTTGTGTCATAATTATATGATCTTAGGTATGATTAAAGCTTTCTTGGATGGTGGAACACACTCATTAGATGAGAGGCAGAACTCCATTACTCAAAGCTCCAAATAAGAGAAACCGCCCCCAACAGGAGACTACACCTGACACAGGGTAATAGTGAGCTTGAACTGTAAGGGGCAGTTTACAAATGTCAAGCAGAGTGGGGTGGAGTTGGCTAGGTTTCCTGGGCTTCCTGAGGACTGGTCTCTTGAGTAGTTCCACAGGCACTGGGAAGAAGGGACTAGGTATCTGGGGGGTCTCTGGAAGTTGTGAAAGTGAAAGTCACTCAGTTGTGTCCGACTATTTGTGAATCCATGGACGAGACAGTCCATGGAATTCTCCAGGCCAGAATACTAGAGGGAGTAGCCTTTCCCTTCTCCAGAGGATCTTCCCAACCCAGGACTCGAACCCAGGTCTCCCACATTGCAGGTGGATTCTTTACCAGCTGAGCCACAAGGGAAGCCCTCTGGAAGTTGGGTATGCGCCTATTGTAACCCAGATTATCATAGCCTGATAAGGGAAATGGTTGAGGTGAGGGCTTAGCAAACTGCTCATAAAAGGGAATTCAGAGTTGTCAATCATGATTCAACACTGAGTTAAGACAGCACAGTCATGAATACTTAATAAGTATCATCTGAGTTTTTTATTTCCAATGAAGTGATGGGACCAGATTCCATGATCTTTGTTTTCTGAATGTTGAACCTTAAGCCAACTTTTTCACTCTCCTCTTTCACTTTCATCAAGAGGCTTTTTAGTTTCTCTTCACTTTCTGCCATAAGGGTGGTGTCATCTGCATATCTGAGGTTACTGATATTTCTCCAGGGAATCTTGATTCCAGCTTGTGCTTCTTCCAGCCCAGAGTTTCTCATGATGTACTCTGCATATAAATTAAATAAGCAGGGTGACAATATACAGCCTTGATGTACTCCTTTTCTTATTTGGAATCAGTCTGTTGTTCCATGTCCAGTTCTAACTGTTGCTTCCTGACCTGCATACAGATTTCTCAAGAGGCAGGTCAGGTGGTCTGGTATTCCCATCTCTTTCAGAATTTTCCCCAGTTTATTGTGATCCACACAGTCAAAGGCTTTGGTATAGTCAATAAAGCAGAGATAGATGTTTTTCTGGAACTCTCTTGCTTTTTCCATGATCCAGCGGATGTTGGCAATTTGATCTCTGGTTCCTCTGCCTTTTCTTGGCTTGATTTGGTTGTTAGTATTAGGAACAGATGGTCATTAGAGTGAAGGGGCAGGTAGCATTTCCAGTTTGCTCCCTAGTACACAGTTCCTATGGGCATGTTTTGATTTTTTTTGTTGGTCTGAAGATTTGGGGGGAGGTTTGGAGGTTTCCAAGATATAGCTTGATGCTGGTGTAGGCTTCATAGCCAATGATACAGGAAAGACTAGGGAAAATGAAAGCAATAGCTGCTGTGGAATGCTCTCTCTAGTTGACAGGTATAGTGTATCATCACAGATGAACTCTGGTTAGAAATTTAAGTGGCTCAATTCAACATCTGTAAGAATTTAGCAACAGAGAATAAGTTAAATTAACGTGAGGGCCTCTGAACAAGCACCTAAAAATACAAGCCAAGAACCCTGGCTAATAATCAGGTGGCAAAATAGATGGTGGAAATGGAAAACTGACCATTCAGGGTGACATCTTGTTTGGAAGAAAAGCTATCACAAACCTAGACAGCATATTAAAAAGCAGACATTACTTTCCTGACAAAGGTCCATATAGTCAAAGCTCTGGCTTTTCCAACAGTCATGTGTGGATGTGAGAGTCAGACCATAAAGAAGGCTGAACACCAAAGAATTGATGCTTTTGATCCGTGGTGTTGGGGAAGACTCTTGAGAGTCTCTTGTACAGCAAGAAGATCAAACCAGTCAATCCAGAGGAAATCAACCCTGAATATTCATTGGAAGGACTGATGCTGAAGCTGAAGTTCCAATATTTTGGCCACCTAATGTGAAGAGCCAACTCCTTAGAAAAGCCCCTGATGCTGGGAAAGATTGAAGGCAAGAGGAGAAGGGGACAACAGAGGACAAGATGGTTGAATGGCATCACCGACTCAATGGACATGAGTTTGAGCAAGCTCCAGGAGATGGTGAGGACAGGGAAGCTGGTGTGCTGCAGTCCATGGGGTCACAAAGAGTGAGATGTGACTGAGCGACGGTACAACAATTTGGTGAAAGTATGTACCACCACCAGAGCAGTTTTGACTTTGATTATTGGTAGGGAAAATATCTCTTTAAAATTTAAATTAATTCAACTCCAGGGCCTGTATGTCCTTACAGCAATGTAGAATTTTGTCTCTGAGACTGGCATGGGCATTACAATCAAACATGTGGCCCCGGTTATGTCAGGAGAATTGGAATTTTCTACATATTATCATGAGGAGTACTAGAAAATCTAAAAGGGTGGATGAATAATTGACAACTACTCAGGCTCAAGACTGGACAGAGGGGCTGTAGCTACTTACTATGGGCTCTTGGTATCTAGAACCTTTGATGTTAGAGTAAAAAAAAAAAACAAAAAAAAAAAACAAGATTGTTTTAAAGCCTTTTGCCTAACTTGAGTTTCCTAGTAGCAGACTCTGACATGAAGATTTATGTGAAGTGATTTATTAAGGAAGAGCTATTAAGAGAGGCAGTATAAGGACAGGGAAGAAGCCAATAAAAGGTGGTGGATTGGCCAAAGTTCTGCACAGGTAGTTTCAGCTTGATCCTATAGTGGGTGTAAGCTATTCCTTGGATTTGTGTCAACCAGAAGGAAGGGAGACAGACCTTCAGGCTCTCACATCTGTCTTTCATTAAGGCCCGCCTCAAAGGGAAGTAAATTCCCAGGCAATTTTAGCTCTCTAAGCACTGGGAAAAGTGGGTTCTAAGAACCCAAGGGAAGTCAGCCAAAATAAGCCACAGGCACTGGTTGTTTGATCTGAAAGTACAGGAAGCCAGGTGGGGATCTGGGTAGAGAAGTGAAGTTGCTACTATTACCCTTGTGTTTAGAATCAAATGGGAAACTTTTGATGGGACATAAATTGCCAGCTGCCCTGACCCAGGAGAAAGAGATAAATGATTACAGAGTAGGATGTGGAGAATAAATTCAAAGGAAGAAACAGTGACATTAGAGACTAGATAAGTAAAAGCCTAGGTTGCTACAGTAAAACAAGGAAGAGATGAAATTGCCTTCAAGTCTTCTTAGATGGGATGGGATGATGTGTCTACTCGAATCAGAGGTGGGGACAGTGGATGTGAGTTCATGGAAGGAGCTACGAGCTTAGATCTTGTGTCTAGCTGAAGTGTTGCTTTGCTTGTCAGTAAATTTAAAGGTCTCAGTTCTGGTCTCAGTGCTCTTTGGAAGCATTTGTGTGGGTGGTCTAACTGGCAGCCCTCATTCTAGTGGAACCAGGTGACTAGGGAGTGAGCACAAGATGCTGGGTTTTGGAAGGAGTCATTGGAGAGGACTGGATTTGGAGGGGTGCCCCAGGATTCTGACTTTCAGCATGGCACTGAAGCCAGTGCAGACACCCAGGGTATGGTGGGGACTAACAGGGAAGTGTAGGAGGCTCTGCAGCTACTTTTTCCATTAGTCCAAGTTGGTGTAGAAGAGTAGAAAGAGGGCTCAATGAGGATTCAGGTAATGACAAGTCTCATTTCTGCTCTGTTATTAGCCAGCTGTGTGGTTATGAGCAATTTTCTTAATCTTTATAAGCCTCAGGGTCTGAAACTGTTAAGCAAACAAGTCTAAGACAAGGTAATAGTGCCATATTAAATGTTAATTATCTGAACTACAAGATGTCAGTGCTATCAGTTCAGTTAGTCGCTCAGTTCAGTTCAGTTCAGTCGCTCAGTCGTGTCCGACTCTTTGCGACCCCATGAATCACAGCACGCCAGGCCTCCCTGTCCATCACTATCTCCCAGAGTTCACTCAGACTCATGTCCATCGAGTCTGTGATGCCATCCAGCCATCTCATTCTCTGTTGTCCCCTTCTCCTCCTGTTCCCAATCCCTCCCAGCATCAGTCTTTTCCAATGAGTCAACTCTTCCCATGAGGTGGCCAAAGTACTGGAGTTTCAGCTTTAGCATCATTCCTTCCAAAGAAATCCCAGGGTTGATCTCCTTCAGAATGGACTGGTTGGATCTCCTTGCAGTCCAAGGGACTCTCAAGAGTCTTCTCCAACACCACACTTCAAAATCATCAATTCTTCGGCATTCAGCCTTCTTCATAGTCCAATTCTCACATCCATGCATGACCACTGGAAAAACCATAGCCTTGACTAGACAGACCTTATTTGGCAAAGTAATGTCTCTGCTTTTGAATATACTATCTAGGTTGGTCATAAATTTTCTTCCAAGGAGTAAGCAGCTTTCAATTTCACAGCTGCAATCACCATCTGCAGTGATTTTTGAGCCCCCCAAAATAAAGTCTGACACTGTTTCCACTGTTTCCCAGTCTATTTCCCATGAAGTGATGGGACCGGATGCCATGATCTTAGTTTTCTGAATGTTGAGCTTTAAGCCAACTTTTTCACTCTCCTCTTTCACTTTCATCAAGAGGCTTTTTAGTTCCTCCTCACTTTCTGCCATAAGGGTGGTGTCATCTGCATATCTGAGGTTATTGATATTTCTCCTGACAATCTTGATTCCAGCTTGTGTTTCTTCCAGTCCAGCGTTTCTCATGATGTACTCTGCATATAAGTTAAATAAGCAGGGTAACAATATACAGCCTTGACATACTCCTTTTCCTATTTGGATCCAGTCTGTTGTTCCATGTCCAGTTCTAACTGTTGCTTCCTGACCTGCATACAGATTTCTCAAGAGGCAGGTCAGGTGGTCTGGTATTCCCATCTCTTTCAGAATTTTCCCCAGTTGATTGTGATCCACATAGTCAAAGGCTTTGGCATAGTCAATAAAGCAGAAATAGATGTTTTTCTGGAACTCTATTGCTTTTTCCATGATCCAGCAGATGTTGTCACTTTGATCTCTGGTTCCTCAGCCTTTTCTAAAACCAGCTTGAACATCAGGAAGTTCACGGTTCACGTATTGCTGAAGCCTGGCTTGGAGAATTTAGAGCATTACTTTACTAGCATGTGAGATGAGTGCAATTTTGCGGTAGTTTGAGCATTCTTTGGCATTGCCTTTCTTTGGGATTGGAATGAAAAGTGACCTTTTCCAGTCCTGTGGCCACTGCTGAGTTTTCCAAATTTGCTGGCATATTGAGTGTAGCACTTTCACAGCATCATCTTTCAGGATTTGAAATAGCTCAACTGGAATTCCATCACCTCCACTAGCTTTGTTTGTAGTGATGCTTTCTAAGGCTCACTTGACTTTACTTTCCAAGATGTCGGGCTCTAGATTAGTGATCACATCATCATGATTATCTGGGTCATGAAAATCCTTTTTGTACAGTTCTTCCGTGTATTCTTGCCACCTCTTCTTAATATCTTCTGCTTCTGTTAGGTCCATACCATTTGTGTCGCTCAGTCATATCCAACTCTTTGCGACCCCATTGACTGCAGCACACCAGGCCTCCCTGTCCATCACCAACTCCCAGAACCTACTGAAACTCCTGTCCATCGCGTCGATGATGCCATCCAACCATCTCATCCTCTGTTGTCCCCTTCTCCTCTGGTCCTCAGTCTTTCCCAGCATCAGGGTCTTTTCCAGCGAACTGGTTCTTCTCATCAGGTGGCCAAAGTATTGAAGTTTCAGCTTCAGCATCAGTCCCTCCAATGAATACCCAGGACTGATCTTTTTTAGGATGGACTGGTTGGATCTCCTTGCAGTCCAAGGGACTCTCGAGACTCTCCTCCAACATCACAGTTCGACAGCATCAGTTCTTCAGTGCTCAGCTTTCTTTATGGTCTAACTCTCACATCCATACATGACTACTGGAAAAACCATAGCTTTGACTAGATGAACCTTTGTTGGTAAAGTAATGTCTCTGCTTTTTAATATGCTGTCTAGGTTGGTCATAGCTTTTCTTCTAAGGAGCAAGTGTCTTTTAATTTTGTGGCTGCAGCCACCATCTGCACTGATTTTGGAGCCTCCCAAAATAAAGTCTGTCACTGTTTCCATTGTTTCCCCATCTATTTGCCATAAAGTGACGGGAATGGATGCCATGATCTTAGTTTTCTGAATGTTGAGTATTAAGCAAACTTCTTCACTCTCCTCTTTCACTTTCATGTAGAGGCTATAATCATAGATAGTTGTTCAGAATCAAATGAAGACAGAAAGCTAAGAAGAATATGAAACTCATGTGCCAGGACAAGGGCTTCGAGAACCCAGAAGCCTGAAGACAGAAGCATGATCAATATGAGGAATTTAAACCAGTTTGGTTAAAAGCAAGCAAACAAACCAAAATAGTGGCCTCCAAGAATCAACCCTACTTAAGAGAAACCTTGAAATCTAGTGAATCTCAACTGAGACCATGAACAAAACAAATGCTTTGTAAAGTGACAAAGCATCACTTTAGAAGTGGGCTTTCATTTACTCTTTCTCTCCTCCTTTGACACCAGAAGCTATTGCCAAACGCTTCAAATTTCTCTATATTCTCATTGTCTTCTTTTGCTTTGGCAGGGCCATGTCCTGGGTTGTATTCCTAAAGAGAGCTGAAGAATATGCTGGGTCTCACTGAGAAAGAAACTGAAAAGTGGAAGAAAAAAGCTGGGAGAAGAAGTAGGGTTAGGAGTGGGGTCAAGGATAAGACTGAGGCAGAATTCATCAGAGGTGTGGGAATTTGAAGCAGGGAACTTGGTATTTATTTTCTTAGGAAAGATGCCCCTGATCAATTGTTTTTAGGTAGGCTCATCTTTTCCTAAACTAAAACTGAAGGTTTAGGAAGCTTTAGCTTCTGAGGTCATTTGAAAATGATTTTTTATTGAAACTCATTGAGAGTAGTTGATTAAAAACATCAAAAAAATCCTGATACCTTTATAATTGTTTATAAGAAATAAAATTTTATCACTAGGGCACAAGCTGGAATCAAGATTGCTGGGAGAAATATCAATAACCTCAGATATGCAGATGACACCACCCTTATGGCAGAAAGTGAAGAGGAGCTAAAAAGCCTCTTGATGAAAGTGAAAGAGGTGAGTGAAAAGGTTTGCTTAAAGCTCAACATTCAGAAAATGAAGATCGTGGCATCTGGTCCCATCACTTCATGGCAAATAGATGGGGAAACAGTGGAAACAGTGTCAGACTTTATTTTTGGGGGCTCCAAAATCACTGCAGATGGTGATTGCAGCCATGAAATTAAAAGACGCTTACTCCTTGGAAGAAAAGTTATGACCAACCTAGATAGCATATTCAAAAGCAGAGACATTACTTTGTCAACAAATGTCCGTCTAGTCAAGGCTATGGTTTTTCCAGTGGTCATGCATGGATGTGAGAGTTGGACTGTGAAGAAGGCTGAATGCCGAAGAATTGATGATTTTGAAGTGTGGTGTTGGAGAAGACTCTTGAGAGTCCCTTGGACTGCAAGGAGATCCAACCAGTCCATTCTGAAGGAGATCAACCCTGGGATTTCTTTGGAAGGAATGATGCTAAAGCTGAAACTCCAGTACTTTGGCCACCTCATGGGAAGAGTTGACTCATTGCAAAAGACTCTGATGCTGGGAGGGATTGGGGGCAGGAGGAGAAGGGGACGACAGAGGATGAGATGGCTGGATGGCATCACGGACTCGATCGATGTGAGTCTGAGTGAACTCCGGGAGTTGGTGTTGGACAGGGAGGCCTGGCGTGCTGCGATTCATGGGGTCACAAAGAGTCGGACACGACTGAGCAACTGAACTGAACTGAACCATTTCACATGATGTCCTAAAGTAGATCTTTTTGTTTCAAAAACAATTCTAAAACAATTAGAAGAGTATTTAATATAGCATTTTTTTTGTCACCAAGCTAACTTACTGAATAATTAAAAAACACAACTAAAAATCACTTGCAAACATTTTTCTCCCTCATACTTAGCAAGAAATCCAAACAACAACAACAAAAAAATCCAAGATTAATGTTGGGTGTACCAGGAGGATCAAGAGGAGACCCCAGAGGTTGACAAGTACTCCCCACCTGTCGATAGTTAGATGTGAAGGCTCCAAGGTAAGCCACGACTCCTGAAGAAACGAGGATGTCCCCCGTCAGGTTGATGTACAGCTGCCCCAGCTCCAAAGCTGTCTGGCTCCATCGTGTTTTCTCACCCCCAAGGCCTCCGATCAACTGTTCAGCTCGTTCTAGCTTTTTGCTGCACAGGTCAACCTCAAAAATAGAAGTAAACTTTTATCAACACCTACGAGTAGAGTAAGTTAAAAATTCTTCCAGATTTTAACCTCAGGGATAAATTTTTAATTACAAAGTTACACCTGGAGTTTTCCTTTTTTATCTCTCTATGGAAGAAAAATGTGCAGTAGTTCACTATGAAGAGGAGAGTCCATGATCTTTTAGACTTTTTTCATAGTAAAGAGAGTATTTTAATCTAATTTGTGAAACTCATAACAGATATTTATCATATAACCCAAACAACTGCTCTATTTAAGGAAATGAGCTACGGTTATGAGAGACTGAAAGTTTTACCCTCCATTTTAATAATCAATGTGCATTTTATTTTAAATATTCTATGAACGTTTCCCCCCATTTAACTTACGGTTGATTTAATGATAATTTTAAAGGTTAAATGTTTAAAGGTTTTAATAATTTATGCTTACTTACAAAGCACAATTTCCAAGCTGCTAAATAGTGTCAGCCTACTCAGACACTTGCAATTAACCTTAAATTAGGACATCAGTCAATAGCTGAGAGCCTACTTTGTGCATAAGACTGTCAACCAAGTTTGATTATACATAATTAAGTAATGTTATTTTCAAAAAAGAGGAAGTATAATTACAAATCTGGAAAACTTGGGCAAAAGCCATTTTAAACCACGCAATAGCAATGTTCCAGTGGAATATCTGAATTATTTTGATTAATTTTAAGTGACTTATTATTTTTAGAGGATGACAAGATTAAGTAAAGGTTATCTTAAAGTTCAAAATGAAATAATTTACATGAAAAGAAGTAAATTATTGATAAAAACATAGACATTTAGATTATTTTAGAATGAGAATTTGGCTTGTACTTTTTCCTATGCTATTAATATTTATATTAATTATAATAAATGCCTTTAGAGTTAAATATATAAAATACCATAAGAGTTTATATAAAGATGGGTTTAAAAAAGCAGAAGGTATGGAATTAGATTTTTGATACGTCTTTAAAAACCTTTCCTGTTAATTTTCCCTCTTTTTATTACCCTTTTCATCCTGGTTTCTTTCTTCACACATTCTTCTCTCAACTAAAATGTTAAATCAGGTCTTGGACAATAATAAAGTCGTCATCAGAAACTACTATGTAAAAAATTTTAACCAAAATTTCTCTTCCAAAAGCAAGCTTTTAGTATACACATTCATTTTATATTACCATAATTTTCTAATGTTTTATTAGGAAAAACAAATAATTTCAAACATACAGCACAGTTGAAAAATGTTTACAGTGAGCAACCACATATCTATTAGTTATATTATTTAAACAAAAATTGATCACTTGAAGACCATGCCAAATAATAGGACACATTTTCAAGATTAGCACAATATCACAGATTGTACAAATATAGAATTTGTGCACATATTGTACAGAAAGAAGCAGCCTAGTAGGATGGGAAAGAGAAAAGTATTAGAGTCAGATTGCCTGGACTTGGATCTAAACTTAGAAACTGGGTTGACCATGAGCAAGTTTCTCAATTTTTCTGTGCTTTAGGTTCTAGAAAACAATCTAAAAAGATTACCTCCCTCAGAAAGCTTTTGTGAGAATCGGTGACATAATATACATTGCTCTGAGAACAACAGTGCCTTGCACATGATAAGCACTCAATAAATATTGACTGTATATCAAAATACTTGGACTTTTCTGGGGAACATAATCAGATCCTAGCAATTACTTTTTACAAAAGGTATCACTAAGTTGGAGTAATGATTTTAGTCTTAAAAACATTTCCAGTGGACACAGTATGGTTCTGCGTATTGAGTTCTAATCTCAGCTCTGCCATTAAATTTTATATAACTGTTACTTAATAGTTTGGTTTTCCATTTTCTCACTCATAATGAAGAATGATTTAAATAATTTAGCTCAATATTCTAGTAATCTATAGTAGAGATGGTTGGCGATTGTGGGATAAAGAGCCAAAAGATAAATATTATAGGCTTCACAGACCAAGAGGCAAAACTGAGACCATTATATAGAAACTTGTATGATCATTTAATATGTAATCATTTAAAAATGTCAAAGTCATTATTAGCTTGTGGGCCATAGAAAGGTGGGTTTATCCTGTGGTCCACTCTTTGCCAACTCCTGACAAGTTTTCCAGGAAGAAAACAGTATTGCTGTTTTTGAGGCTGCGTGAACATTATTCTTATTTAGAGTAACTGAAGATTTGCCTATGTCTGTCTGTATTATACTATACCTGGTTTTCTAAGTCGGCTTTCTTTTGTTTATTTAGTTCGAGTGTGTCCTGAAGCCTGGCCAGCTTGTCCTGAACTTCCCGAAGTGCTGCCTGCTTCTTTCTGAGACCATCCATAGCAATTTTAAGCTCCCCTTCAGCTGCAGCCAGTTTTATTTTTTTGGGAGCTACGATTTTTGCCACTCTGCCACAAGCAAAATTGGAAAATTAAATATATGTTTAATATTCTAATGTACTTTTCATCACTGAATTTATTTTTAATTTTTTTAAATTATGAAAGAATGATATCACATTTACAGGAGACTTGGAAAATACAGACCAAGATTATGTGTTACATAATTTTATATATTACATAATTTACGTAATTTATATATACATACATAATACATAATACTTTACATAATTTATATATATTACTACTATATATTATAATTATTTTAAGTAAATAAATTAAGATTTTTAGGTGGAGTTTCAATATCAAACTCCTCAAATTAGTAGAACATACAGAAAGGTAGAAGGATATAGTAGACCTGAAAAGCACTGTGAACCAATTCAACATAATTAAGATTTACACAATTTTCATACAATAGTAGAACACATGAGTTACTTTTCTAAAATCCTTATTATAACTCAAAACACATCTTCACATAAAACCTACACTGACTTCTATATCTTATATTGAACAAAGTTAATACCAGCAATAAAATATGATTCTCAAAATAGATATCAAATATATATAATATGTTCAAATAAGTGACTGCATATGTGTGTTAGTCACTCAGTCATGTCTGACTCTTTGTGACCCCATGGACTATAGCCCGCCATGCTCTTCTGTCCCATGGAATTCTCCAGGCAGGGTTTCTTCCCGACCCAGAGATTGAACTCGGGTCTCCTGCATTGCAGGTAGATTCTTTACTGTTTGAGTCACCAGGAAAGCCCCTAAACAAGTGATTTTTTAAAAAACCATAGATAAATATAAAATTGTTGCCAGTGTCAATTTTGGTGAGTTGGGGAAAGGAGAATAAGCACATACACGTAAAATATTACAGTGTTTATGGAAACTAGTCTAACTCATTAGCCACTGAACAAAAACAACAAAATGTTCCTGAGTCCAAACAGTTTAAACATCATTGTGTTATACTACGTAGTTGGTATAGTCTTGCCTCCAGTAAACATGTCAGAGCAGGCATTAGACCTGACTTTCTGAGGAGCCTCTCACCTATGTAGTTCATAGGTTTTTCATTACCTGAAGAACCCTGAAAAAAAAAGTCTGTTTTCTTTTTTGTCACTACTTACTTATCATATGAATCCATTGCTATGACCCATTTGCACAGACCTTCGGCTGCTGTGGAAGCATTTCTTATCTTTTCTGGAACAAAATCTGGATTTGGAATATAATTTTTTCTTATGATGTTCATGTAAGCTGGAGGAATATTGTCCTTGTCATACTCATGAAGTGACTGCAGAAATCGAATGTCACCAAGAAGTCTTTTGGCAGGACCCCAGAAATCCTCAATCTTTTTCCCTGTACCTGTTGGGTCAGGGATTTTGTCAGCTTTGATGCCTTTCAAGATGCATATAGCTTCCATAACAAGCTTGACACCAGCGGGAGGACTCTTCATGGATTTTACCACTGTAATGTCCTTGAAATGACAACATGCAAGAATTGTTTACATATGACTCGTGTTTAGTTCCTATTTTCAAACTAAACCATAAGATAGAAACTCGCTATTCACTGACAGTGACAGTGTCAGAAGCTGGTAACAGTGATAGAATTGTATCATGAAGTGTTGAGAAGTTTATCTCAAAGGCAAAGTTAAAAATAAAAAAGAGTAATGGGAAAATACCCTGAGATCACTTACGACATGAAATCCACTTCAAGAACACATGAAAGAGCTTTTCATTGACTGCCCCAAAGTAAGAGCTTTGCTGCTTCTTAAAAACTATAAAAGTTATAGATGCAAACAGAAAAATATAAAGAAACTGTACATGTCTCCTGTAAAACCAATCATATATACTTAACTCCTGTAAACATCTTACTTTACATTTCTCTATATCTTTTTCATATGTATATTCTATAAACCAGTGTATTTGCCCTATTTTAACCAATGGAATCATAGTATATCTAATATACACGCTGTTTTAAACTGTTCTATTTTAATAATATATAATAAACATACTCTCGGACTAGTAAACATTTACATCGCTTTTAATGCTGCATAGCTTTCTGATGTATAGATATGAACCTTAATTCTAACACTCCATGCCTTTTTCTTCTTTACTATTACAATTTAAGTCTTAATGTCTTTTTTTTTAAAGCTTTTGACAAATATTGACAAACTGACCTGCAGATAATATATAAGGGTGCCTGTTTTATTACATATACCCTTAACAACACGGGTAAGCATTCTACCAGGCAAAAGAAATTTTATTTTGATTTGTATTTCTTTTGGGGCTTCCCTGGTAGCTCAGCTGGTAAAGAATCCACCTGTAATTCAGGGGACCCTGGTTCAATTCCTGGATTGGGAAGATCCAATGGAGAAGGGACATACTACCTACTCCAGTACTTTTTAGGCTTCCCTGGCAGTTCAACTGATAAAGAAACCACCTGCAATGTGGGAGACCTGGGTTCAATCCTTGGGTTGGGAAGATCCCCTGGAGAAGAGAATGGCTACCCACTCTAGTATTCTGGCCTGGAGAATTCCATAAACTGTATAGACTTTAAATACAAGTGAGGTATGATAAATTTTCATACCCTTATTAACTATTTGCATTTCCTCCTTTTTGAACTAGTACTTCTTTATATCATTTACTATATAATTTTAGAGCTACTTTTTTCTCTTAGTGATTTGTAAGAGGTTTACACACAGAATATATTAATAGTTTGTTTGCCATGCAGTTGAAAGATTTTTTCCCTTAGTATTTCTAAACTTCTATCCATGGTGTTTATATGAAATAAAATGTGTTGATTTTTAGGTACTAAAATTCATTACTTATTTAGGTACAAAAATGTACCATTACATTTTTAGGTATAAAAACTCTCTTATTTATGAAAAATACAAGACAGTATCCACAGCATATATATTACAAACAATATTGCTTAGTGTTTTCTTTTCTGATTTCTCTTATACCAAAGAAATCTTCAGTCCTAGCTTATATTCCACAATTATTAACATCTGACCTATATTTTACACTATTTTATAATATAACAATTTATATTTAAATCTCTATCTGAAACCTATTTTGGAGGAAGTTGTGAAGAAAAGATCTAACACATCCTCTCCTGTGTGTGCGTGTGAAAGTCATTCAGTCGTGTCCAACTCTGTGCCACCCCATGGACTCTAAAGTCCATGGAATTCTCCAGGCCAGAATACTGGAGTGGGTAGGCTTTCCCTTCTCCAGGGAATCTTCCCAACCCAGGGATTAAACCCAGGTCTCCTGCATTGCACGTGGATTCTTTACCAGCTGAGCCACAAGGGAAGTCCCATCCTCCACTAATTTACCCAAAAGTTTAGCTGAGATTGCCAACACTATTTTTCAAAACTCATTTTAATCTTTCTTAACTTTCTAAACATTATAAATTTTTATACTGTTATAAATTATAAAAAATCATAATAACTTGTCATATGTATCACACACACACAAAACCCACTGACAAACACTGACCCAACACCTTACCATATATACTGCAAGGCATATCCAGCTACAATGGATTTTCTAAATATGAAAAAGTATACATAGAATAAAAGTGTATATTTATGCCCCTGTCAATTAAAGTTGCTCTGCAAAGTTCCTGAAATAATGATTGACGTATGGTTGTTTAGAACATTTGGAAACTTTCTTTCCAAAACTGTCTTAGTCTTGCAGGTCCATTTCTTTTTTCCAGGTCAATTAGGGAATCTTTTGGCCAATTTGAAAATGATTTCAATTACATTCAATGTGGAGACTTTGGAAAGACAAGACCAAACTGCAGCACACAATGGTAAGCACTTCCTTAAGTTATGCTAACACATCTCCCAGCAAGCCGAAGGCTGTGTTCTTACCTGTGCAGTGAGGGTGTCAAGGGCTGTCAGTGCTGACTCTAATATGGGCAAAGCTCCCGCCAGGTCAGCATCACATTCATCTTTGATGGCTTTGGCAGCCATAGCTTGTTCGTTTGCTATTGTTTCATCAGCTTTCACAATTTTTTCAGTTTTGGAAACTTCTACAGATTCCCTCTCAATGATCAACATCATTTCATCAACCTCTTTGCTAGCAACTTTTAACTGAGGATGTAGAGCCTCTAACTCGAACTGCATTGTGGCTACTTGAGATGCAGCAGAATCCAGTTTATCCAAACCCACTTCATACCTCTTTTTCATTTTCATGACTTCACTGAAAGCAAAGAGGTAAAACAAGGTTAGCTGTCAGGCTCTAGGTTTCTTCTTCAAGGAAAATATAAGTAATCTTTAGCTTTTCAGATTTTTTCAAAGCATAACTAAAGAAGTGGACCTACTGTATAGCACAGGGAACTATAAGCAATATCTTGTAATAAACTATAATGGAAAAGAATCTGAAAAATCACACACACCCACATATATATAACTTAATCCCTTTGCTTAACCCCTGAAACTGACACAACATTGTAAATCAAGCATACTTCAACTTTTAAAAAGGGGTTTGAAAGATTTTTGCATATATTAACAGTTGGTAAAAATATGAACTCTAGAATTTTAGATTATGTGCAATTAAAAGCAGATCGTATGTCTTGGGGTTTTTTTGTACTGCCAGTATCTATCACAGTATCTACTGCTACTGCTAAGTCACTTCAGTCGTGTCTGACTCTGTGCGACCCCATAGATGGCAGCCCACCAGGCTCCCCCGTCCCTGGGATTCTCCAGGCAACAACATTGGAGTGGGTTGCTATTTCCTTCTCCAATGCATGAAAGTGAAAAGTGAAAGTGAAAGAGAAGTCATGTCCGACCCTCAGCGACCCCATGGACTGCAGCCTTCCACGCTCCTCCATCCATGGGATTTTCCAGGCAAGAGTACTGGAGTGGGGTGCCATTGCCTTCTCTGTCACATCTAAGCATATAACAAATTCAAAAGAAAAATATACTAAGTATAAGGCAAGGAACCTCCTCCATCAAGATGAATGATGTGCCTCTGTAATTAGTCATCTTGGAAAGTTTATTCCAACAACAATATTTTCCTTAAGATCTTTTTATAATCAATTATTTTAAATAGACTTCAATACCCAAAATATATTGTTTGAACATTGCCAAATGTGGCACATAATTTTAATATGTGTTAAGTATCTTGAAATAGGAATTTTTCATTTAAAATACAAGTGGCCAGAGAATAAAGCTCAACTCTTTTTTTTGGTACAAAATTCTTATAAAGTAATAATAACTGATCTCAAAATAATGTAATATTTTAATATACTTTAAATTTTTGATTTGCATTCATATATGTCCCAGAGATAATTACACATCATGAGCAGAGAAAACGCTTCTTTATAATTTATTTCATTTAAAATATCTGAGATGCCATAATGTCTCAAAGTAAAAAGTGACGCATTTTAGAAATTCTCTTCAAAGAGTAGGTTGACATTGGTAACTAACCAACCCGATAACTGTCTAAAGATGGAAGCACACTCTTCAACTGAGTGCTTAACTGGTTTGAGCCAGAAAACTGAAAAGGCTGTCACTGAAAAAAAAAAAATATTGCAAGTCAGGACATGTTATAATTCTGTGATAAGTTGATTCCTCTGAGCAAAATATGCTACAGCAATGTGAACTGAGAGCCTTGAGAGAGAATACCATATAATCTGTGAGTCTGGTTTCAGTGGAACCGTTGTGGCGCAAGCACAGGAAAGATCTGGCCCCGGCCACCATGAAGCAGTTTTAATGTGGCGGCTCAACCCACGGGACCCATTGTTGGCTACAACACTGGCTTCTCAGCAGGGAATCTGAGTGCTTGCTTCCAGGTTACAATACTACCTGGCTATAAAGATATCTGAAGACTTCAGCTATTAAGGGAAGAGTAACTACAGGGTTACTGTAGTTGGAAAAGGTCAGTTTTCACTCCAATCCCAAAGAAAGGCAATGCCAAAGAATGCTCAAACTACCGCAAAATTGCACTCATCTCACACATTAGTAAAGTAATGCTCAAAATTCTTCAAGCCAGGCTTCAACAATATGTGAATCGTGAACTTCCAGATGTTCAAGCTGGATTTAGAAAAGTCAGAGAAACTAGAGATCAAATTGCCAACATCCGCTAGATGATTGAAAAAGCAAGTGAGTTCCAGAAAAACATCTACTTCTGCTTTATTGATTATGCCACCCCTTTGACTGGGTGGATCACAACGAACTGTGGAAAATTCTTAAAGAGATGGGAATACCAGACCATCTGACCTGCCTCCTGGGAAATCTGTATGCAGGTCAGGAAGCAACAGTTAGAACTGGACATGGAACAACAAACTGGTTCCAAATAGGAAAAGGAGTACGTCAAGGCTGTATACTGTCACCCTGCTTATCTAACTTCTATGCAGAGTACATCATGAGAAATGCTGGGCTGGAGGAAGCACAAGCTGGAATCAAGATTGCTGGCAGAACTATCAATAACCTCAGATACGCAGATGACACCACCCTTATGGCAGAAAGCAAATAAGACCTAAACAGCCTCTTGATGAAAGTGAAACAGGAGAATGAAAAAGTTGGTTTAAAACTCAACATTCAGAAAACTAAGATCATGGCATCTGGTCCCATCACTTCATGGCAAATAGATTGGGAAACAATGGAAACAATGACAGACTTTACTTTTGGGGGCTCTAAAATCACTGCAGATGGTGATTGTAGCCACGAAATTAAAAGATCCTTGCTCCTTGGAAGAAAAGCTATGATCAACTTAGACAGCATATTAAAAAGCAGAGACATTACTTTGCCAACGAAGGTCTGTCTAGTCAAAGCTATGGTTTTTCCAGTAGTCATGTATGGATGTGAGAGTTGGACTATAAAGAAAGCTGAGCACCGAAGAATTGATGCTTTTTAACTGTGGTGTTGGAGAAGACTCTTGAAAGTCCCTTGGACAGCAAGGAGATCCAACCAGTCCATCCTAAAGGAAGTCAGTCCTGAATATTCTTTGGAAGGACTGAAGGTGAAACTCTAATACTTTTGCCACCTGATGCAAAGATCTGACTCATTTGAAAAGACCCTGATGCTGGGAAAGATTGAAGGCAGGAGGAGAAGGGGATGACAAAGGATGAGATGGTTGGATGGCATCACTGAATCAATGGACGTGAGTTTGAATAAACTCCGGGACTTGGTGATGGACAGGGAGGCCTGGAACTCTGCAGTCCATGGGGTTGCAAAGAGTTGGACATGACTGAGTGACTGAACTGAACTGAACTGAACTATATGGTGGGGACTCTAGTAGAGGCAAAGGAGAACATTTTTAATAAGAGGAAATTTGCAATGTCATCAAGAATATATAAAAATGCCTAGAAAAGTATTATTTTCAACTTTTCTCTCAGTTTGTATCTCATTTTTACAATCTTTCTTCCAGTTAGGATGGCCTGAAATACTGTGAGCATATAGTCAAAGAGAGATATAAGTGATACCTCCCAATTAATCAGACTCTCCAAGAGGTTTTAATCCTCCTGGATAGGAAAATATTGGGGGAGAAAAGCAAGATTCCATTAGGTTAAAATCCTAAGATCTAAATGGAAAGAAAGTATCTTGATAGTCAAAGAAATAATAAAATTCAGTTAAGTTATGTAGTAGCCTTGGGTGTGACTTGCAGATTTCACTAGTAGATGGAAAGAATGCTATTGGTAGTATGATTCAATACGGGGTGTGGACCATGATGAATAGGAAGCTATGACACCTCTGCTGTAGAAGGCATTACCAAAGTCACTGTAAATATTGCTGAGAAGTTTCCCACCAGTCTAGATAGCATCTTAGATAATACAAGAAAAAGTACTTCAAAATGCCTGAGATAATGAGATAGCCATAGGAAAATTTAGAAACATCTACCACTAATGCAATGTCAAGGACTCTGTGCACATTTGGTGTTTCGAGTATATTTAATATTTAAAGGACATCAGTCCTGTGTGTTCATTGAAGGACTGATGTTGAAGCTGAAACTCCAATACTTTGGCCAGCTGATGCGAAGAGCTGACTCATTTGAAAGACCCTGATGCTGGAAAAGATTGAGGGCAGGAGGAGATGGGGATGACAGAGGATGAGATGGTTGGATGGCATCACCGACTCGATGGACATGGGTTTAGGTGAGCTCCGGGAGTTGGTGATGGACAGGGAGGCCTGGCGTGCTGCGGTTCATGGGGTTGAAAAGAGTCAGACAAGACTGAGTGACTGAACTGACCTGAACTGAACTTGTACCTCAATATATGTGTGTGTGTTGCTCAGTCGTGTTCTACTCTTTGCAACCTCATGGACTGTAGCCCTCCAGGCTCCTCTCTCTATGGAATTCTCCAGGCAAGAATACTCGAGTGGATAACCACTTCTTTCTCCAGGGGACTTTCCTGGTGAGTCTCCTGCACTGCAGGGAGATATTTTACTGTTTGAGCCACCAGGGAAGCCCTGATAAGTTGCATAATTGAGCAATGAGTTAATTTGTATTTTTAAGTAAAAAAAAAAAAAAATCCCATCAAGTCTATAGGTAATAGTCAAACACTTAAAAAAACTTAAAGCTTACCATATGCGTAAGTTTAACTTACCAGATTTATATAAATTAAGTACCTGGGAAAGTTTAGTCTGTTAAATCAGGGTAATAATAATGTTTAAATTTATAAACGTAATATATAAATTGCTTAAATAAATTTCACTAGTAAAAGACCTCCTTAAAGGTGGTTAGTAAAATTTCTAAACATCTAACTTCACAGGTAATTTATTTTTACATCTTATATATGTGTGTCTTTATTTTTACATCTTATAATACATATGTGTGCCTGTGTGGAAAGTGTGTCATGTGCTCAGTCATGTCTGACTCTGTGACCCCACGGACTGTAGCCCACCAGGCTCCTCTGTCCATGGAATTTTCTAGGCAAGAATACCAGAAGGGGTTGCCACTTCCTCCTCCAGGGGATCTTCCTGACCCAAGAAGACTGAGTATTAATTTTTAGAATCAAAGAAACTGTTGAATCAACTTTTCTGCATGTGTAAGTTAACGTCAACAACATCAAAGCAGCTCACACTGACACATTCTATGGTGTATAAGTTTACTGATGTTTGTATTGATGTTCTCAAATAAGAGTTTACTTAAAGAAGGAATGTTTGGGAACGCATGTAAGAATTAAAGATTTTAAAATTTAAAAAAAATAATAATAAAAAAAATAAATAAACAAAAAAAAAAAAAAAAAGAAGGAAAGCTAGCTATGTATATTGAGCGACTGTTTCTAGATTCCAGCTGTTCAATACCTAAAGAGAAGGTTTATTTATCTAATTATTTATTGAAGAAAAATTACTGGGAAAGGTCAGTTTTCATTCCAATTGCAAAGAAAGGCAATGCCAAAGAATGTTCAAACTACCGCAAAATTGCACTCATCTCACATGCTAGTAAAGTAATGCTCTAAATTCTCCAAGCCAGGCTTCAGCAACACGTGAACCGTGAACTTCCTGATGTTCAAGCTGGTTTTAGAAAAGGCAGAGGAACCAGAGATCAAATTGCCAACATCCGCTGGATCATGGAAAAAGCAAGAGTTCCAGAAAAACATCTAATTCTGCTCTATTGACTATGCCAAAGCCTTTGACTGTGTGGATCACAATAAACTGGGGAAAATTCTGAAAGAGATGGGAATACCAGACCACCTGACCTGCCTCTTGAGAAATACGTATGCAGGCTAGGAAGCGACAGTTAGAACTGGACATGGAACAACAGACTGGATCCAAATAGGAAAAGGAGTACGTCAAAGCTGTATATTGTCACCCTGTTTATTTAACTTATATGCAGAGTACATCATGAGAAACGCTGGACTGGAAGAAACACAAGCTGGAATCAAAGATTGCCAGGAGAAATATCAATAACCTCAGATATGCAGATGACACCACCCTTATGGCAGAAAGTGAAGAGGAACTAAAAAGCCTCTTGATGAAAGTGAAAGAAGAGAGCAAAAACATTGGCTTAAAGCTCAACATTCAGAAAATGAAGATTATGGCATCTGGACCCATCACTCATGGCAAATAGATGGGGAAACAGTGGAAAAAGTGTCAGACTTTATTTTTGGGGGCTCCAAAATCACTGCAGATGGTGACTGCAGCCATGAAATTAAAAGACGCTTACTCCTTGGAAGAAAAGTTATGACCAACCTAGATAGCATATTGAAAAGCAGAGACATTACTTTGCCAACTAAGGTCCGTCTAGTCAAGGCTATGGTTTTTCCACTGGTCATGTATGGATGTGAGAGTTGGACTATGAAGAAGGCTGAGTGCTGAAGAATTGATGCTTTTGAACTGTGGTGTTGGAGAAGACTCTCGAGAGTCCCTTGGACTGCAAGGAGATCCAACCAGTCCATTCTGAAGGAGATCAACCCTGGGATTTCTTTGGAAGGAATGATGCTAAGGCTGAAACTCCAGTACTTTGGCCACCTCATGTGAAGAGTTGACTCATTGGAAAAGACTTTGATGCTGGGAGGGATTGGTGGCAGGAGGAGAAGGGGATGACAGAGGATGAGATGGCTGGATGGCATCACTGACTCGATGGATGCAAGTCTGAGTGAACTCTGGGAGTTGGTGATGGACAGGGAGGCCTGGTGTGCTGTGATTCATGGGGTTGCAAAGAGTCGGACACAACTGAGCAACTGCACTGAACTGAACTGAACTGAACTGAATGTTTACCCAATACTACTGTCAAAGTACCCTGGGGCCTTACTGCAGCTGTGAGTGGCACATCTTCATTCCTTAAATATGATTATACATTTATGACATGCTAGGCAATCATGTGCACAAAAGAATAAGCCCTGCTCCCTAACCTAAAAATGTTTGTGGAGTAAATAATTAAGTGATTCAACAAAACTCACAGTATACACATATATGAAATAAAAATCTTCATTTTTGCTATGTCATTTTTGTCCACACAAATGTTTTAAAACCACCATAGCTTACTTAGGAATAAGAAATTTCATTTTTACCTCCTTTTCTTTTCCAACAACAGTTTGAAGGTAGAGATTAATTCAAGATAAGAGGTAGGTGTCACATAATTGTATCTTTGAAGTTCAACATAGAAGGATGTCGATAAATCTATAGTAGAAGTGTGGAAGCTTTTACACATCTCAATACAGCCATCTCGTATTTCCTCTGACATTTCAATGTCTTCCAGGAAGCGGGAGGCAACTGCCTGTAGTGCATCTTCAGGCCAGGACTGAATGTAAGATAAATGCTTTAGCATATCATCGAAGTTACTGACAGGAGTCTGTTACTACTACTGAGATCCTTCACAGATGGTGGAAATGCAGGGGAAAGCATGAGGAATGGAATGGGACAGAAACTCAGGATAAACTTCCCCCCAAGTACTTGGCTGCTTAGGACAGGGAGCCAGTAGCTAATGCATGTAATGTTGTTAACTCTTTCTGGTTTGTTCAGGAGTTAGAGAAATTGTACATGAGTATTGCAAGAGCAAGGAAGAAAAAAGGAACCATATTTATAGAATGTGTATCTTTTTGCACATTTTGCTATTTTTATCTCATTCAATTCTCCCCAAATTTCTGAGGTAAATGTTACTATCCTTTACACTAAACTCCAGAATTAGATGAATAGCTACCTCCTTGATTTCTTCCATAATCGCCTCAAACTCAACAAGTCTGAATCATGGCCCATATGTCCCCCTAAATGGTTGCAATCTTCCCAACTTAGTAAACACCTCAATTCTATATCCATCTCGAAATCCAGTTCTACGGGCACCATCCCTAAAATAGCTTCCAACTCTTTTCCTTCTACACCTATAATCACCATTGCAGTTCAACTCTGTTATCATTTTTCTGGAATATTTCAACAGTGTCCTAATTGTCCACCATGCTTGTGTACTCTATGGAGTTGTCAGAGTGATCTCATCAAATGCAGATTATTAACAGCTAATTTCACACTCTCAATTTACAATTGTTTGAAGACTTCCCAACATATTCAAAACAAAACCCAAAGTTAATCTGTAAATCCCTACTTGATCTGGCCCTTTCCACCTTTACAACCCAGCTCTATGATTTCCCCCTCAGGTACTATGCCCTTGCCACCCTGAGTTTTTCTCACCCTATTCGTTCTTCCTATGAAGCTCTTGTCTTCACTAATTTCTTGTCTCTGACCAGATCCTCTCAGTACTGACACTTTTTGCCCTTTATGTTTCTTCCTAAAGGTCATTGATTCAGAAAACCTTTTACTCCATTTATGCTACCCTGTATGATGGAATTATTTTTCACTAATTTGTAAGTACGTAAGTAAACTCAAGAAAAGCAGAAGCCTAGTCTATTTCATTTTCTGACTCATCTCCAGCTTTAGAATAAGATCTGCTACAAAACAAGGGTTCAATAAATATGTTTTTTCATGAAATCTTAGCAGACATTGGAGGGACAAAGGGGTTATGTACATTCTCCAAGGTAAAAAATTCCTATGTGTTAGATCTCACTCACAGGATCTCTGCCACAGCTCACAAACTTCCTACCCTATGCCCTTGTATGTCTGTACTTCTGATACTGAAATTTATTAGAAAAAGTGGTCACTGGGAGTTTCTTCTTTTTGACTTTCTGCCAGGTTTTCTAATGGAAAGAGACTGGAGGGTGGGAGAAGAGAGAGGTAGAGGCATTTCTATCCCTTTTGCTTTCTAGCAGAAGCTGAACTCTAGTTTTGGGGTTCCTGGTCCCGTCAGACTTTCCTACTTCCACAGCTTCAAGCTCCGGTAACACGTTTTCCTCCCTATGCCCCTTAAAACCCAGCTGTAGTAACATCTTCTTGCTATGCTTTACCATTTCCTGCCTCACCATCCCTCTCAAGTTCCTTTAATCCTGCCCAACACCTTCATGAACAGTTCCTTCATTCAACTTTTCTCAGTGAGGCCTTCCCAGGTATTCTTTCTTCCCTGTCAGGAACCTGTCAGATACACAACTTTATCCTAAAACTTTCTACAATAAGTTGATGTCAGTGACTGTATAGACTAGTAATAAAAAGTTTTTCTGTTACAATGATTTTTAAATTTTTATTTCATAAAATATATTATTATTGATCAGAAAATTCTGCTGAGTCACAACTGCAGGGGGTGGGGTGGACTCTAAAATAAGTTATGCTGATGATGGGGAATCAGTATTTCTAGAAGTCTATCTAAAATGTACATGACCATACCTGAAACCAGTCAATGGTACAGCAGTTTACTAGAGCAGGGAACTTTCTAAGACGAATCCGAAATGCATCTCCAATGGGACTCATGGCAAGGACGACATGCAGTTGGTTGCGGCAGCGGTCAACAAACATGTTGAAAAGAGCTATGGGGCTTCCGTCTGTTTGTTTGGTTTTATCCCGCTGGCGATCTATCTGACGCATCTTATCACATATCTCCTGTTTCTCATCCAATGCAAAGAGATTTGGAACCTCCCCAGCATTTAGCAGATTGTTGACATCTTCTAGAAATGACTCCTTTTTAATCTGAGTATCTGTAAATAGGAAAACACCCTGCATCTCCCCTTCAGCACATTTTCTTAAGATCACTTTTAAATCTTCATGCCACTCAGAGTTACCATAGCCCTTGGCAATTTCAACCTGGAAAACTGAAGAATCAGCCATGTGGGCAGCTAATCTGGTGACGGACTGCCTTCCACTCCCTCCAACACCAACAAGAAGAGCATGGCTGCGAGGCTGTTTCAGGATCCTGGAAATTCTGCTGATGTGCTCGATGGCAAACCGGAACAAGACAAGGTTCATTGTTTTTTTGCTCATATTGTTGTATTCTTCTAGGTGAGCTTCTACAATCACCCGGAGAGCATCCACATCTGCAATTTCTCTGTAGTTGGTATCCTCTCTCTTGGGATCGTGGAAATCACAGAACATTAAGCTGCGTAAATCATCTTCTCCCACTATCCCATCATTATCAAAATCCAAACTTCGAAAAAGCTCATGAAAATTTTCTTCCATATATGTTTTTAAGATTTCTTGAATGTAGCTGATAAGCCAACTTCTGTCTGCATTATCCAGAAGGCGATCATAATATACTCTCAGGACCTGTACAATAATTAAAAAGCAGCTTTAAGAATCGATTTTCCTATTTTAAAGTGTTATTTCTGTGCTAATCTGAAGTAATATAAAAAGTACTCTCAAGAAATTTCCATGGGTTTTATTAAAAGCACATCTAAATAAGGAATGGCATAATATTTATTTTAAATATTAAACTTGATCATATATTTGGAATAAAACATAGTTACATTGTTACCAATAAATGAAGGTAAATTAGGGAGAATGCACCAGATTATAGAGTTATTAAGTGCACTAAGGACTAGAGAAGGGGAAAAAAGACTAGAGAAGGTAGGTGACTGCCTTTGCTGGTCATACAGATACAGGTAACAGAACTGGGCCCCAGTGTCTAGTGTTTTGCAACTCCTTTGCAGTGATTGTTGCCTTTTCCCAGCCAGATAATATTTTGAATTTATTGGCAAATCTATAGATATTAAGAGAAGGTAATGGTACCCCACTCCAGTACTCTTGCCTGGAAAATCCCATGGACGGAGGAGCCTGGTAGGCTGCAGTTCATGGGATCGCTAAGAGTCAGACACGACTGAGCAACTTCACTTTCACTTTTCACTTGCATGCATTAGAGAAGGAAATGGCACCCCACTCCAGTGTTCTTGCCTGGAGAATCCCAGGGACAGGGGAGCCTGGTGGGCTGCCATCTATGGGGTCGCACAGAGTCGGACACGACTGAAGCGACTTAGCAGCAGCAGCAGCATAGGTATTACTGTCTTTATAAAAGCATATTTTATAGAAAATGTAAGAATGTCTTAGATGGAGGGAACTTTGTTTTGGACATGTTAATTATTTTTGTTGTAAGTAACTGCAGATGCAATATACTAAAATAGATGTCCACTTACATGCACGTTGAGAGACTATAAAAATAATCGTTTGCTACATAACTATTAATATTTCCTCAGAGTGGTATGAATATCTCTATAGCTCAGTCAGTAAAGAATCCGTCTGCAATGCAGGAGACCTGGGTTCAATTCCTGGGTCAGGAAGATCCCCTGAAAAGGGGACAGGCTACCCACTCCAGTATTCTTGGGCTTCCCTTGGGGCTCAGCTTGTAAAGAATCCCCCTGCAATGTGGGAGACCTGGGTTCGATCCCTGGGTTGGGAAAATCCCCTGGAGAAGGGAAAGGCTACCCACTCCAGTATTCTGGCCTGGAGAATTCCATGGACTATATAGTCCATAGCGTCTCAAACAGTAAGACACAAATGAGAGACTTTTACTTTCACTTTACAGTCTGTTTTGGACAGAATTGTTTCCCCTGTGCCCACATCTGTACATTGAAGCCTTATCCCTTAATGTGACTGTATTTAGAGAGAGGTCCATTAAGAAGGTAATTGAGTTTAAAAAGGTCATGTGGGTAGGGCCCTATTCCTACAGGATTGGTGTTCTTGTAGGAAAAGGAAAGGACACCAGAGCCCTCATTCTGTCATGGCAGGAACACAGAAGAAAGAGCCTCTGAGGACACCGTGTGAAGGAAACCCTCTGTGAGCCAGGAAGAGAGCCTCATCAGAAATCCACACAGACAGCACCTTCATTTTGTACTTTTGGCCTCCAGAGGTATGGGAAGGTAAAATTCTGTTGTTTAAGATACTCAGTCTGTGGTATTTTTATTATGACAACACTAGCAGACTAATCAGAGAAGGTAATGGCGCCCCACTCCAGTACTCTTGCCTGGAAAATCCCATGGATGGAGGAGCCTGGTAGGCCACAGTCCATGGGGTCGCTAAGAGTCGGACACAACTGAGCGACTTCCCTTTCACTTTTCACTTTCATGCACTGGAGAGGGAAATGGCAACCCACTCCAGTGTTCTTGCCTGGAGAATCCCAGGGGAGCCTGGTGGGCTGCCGTCTATGGGGTCACACAGAGTCGAACACGACTGAAGCGACTTAGCAGCAGCAGCAGCAACAGACCAATACTCATATGATACAAGCAGCGCATATCTCTGTCAGCTAAATCTCTAACATTAATCCTGTATGTATCAGCTTTTTCACCTTATAAAACAGAAGTGGTAATACTTGCCTTACAAATCGCACAGATGCATGGCAAAAAATGAAATGACAACAGGTATGAAAGCACTGTAGAACTGAGAAATAATTATTACAAACTGCCTTGGAATCAGCCTAATTATGTTTAACAATAATGATTTTAGTATTTTCACTGCTGTCAAGTCGACATACTAGTGTCATCCCTTTTCATAACACCAGTGGCTACATAAATGATATGATAGAAGCTTCCCACTTATTCTGACCAAATAGTGCAAAAGCTATTTCTCTCCTGGACAACTAGGTTTCCCAAAATATGACAATAGTCACTTCCTTAGCTTGAGACACTGAAGCCCCCTTTCTTTTAATGAGGAAAGGAAACTAAACTAAGCCAACCACATATTTTGGGCATCAGTGTTTAAGCATGAATCAAGTACAGTATCATCTAATTGCAATTAAGCAAGAACCCAAGAGAGTGTTTCTAAAAGACAGTCAACATACCTGCATCTAGGGCCCCATTCTGTAACTGTTGACTTACAAATTTTGAGGATGATGACTAGGAAGATTCTTTTTCTTTTTTAAAATTTCCTTACCATAAGGTACAAAAATCTTCAGTGTACATCTCCAGGAATGTTCACACATTATACACCCACATAACTACCACCAAGATGAAGATACAGAACATTCTCAATACCTTAGCAGACTCTCTCACTCTCACTTCTGTGGATAGCTGCCCTCCTCCCTCCCCCACAGGGAACTTTTATTCTATTGCCATCCCTTATGTTTTTAAAAGTTTCCATTATAAATCTAAACCTTTGCAGGGAAGAATTTATCCTGTATTTGTGCTTTGAACTTATTTATCTTAAAGTCTTGATTACAAATTCTTTTAATTATTTACATTTAAATAATTTTATGATAATTTACATATCATAAAATTCACTTTTAAAGCATATAATTCAACAGCTTTTAGAATATTCACAATGTTGTGTAACCATTGCCACCATCTAATTCTAGATCTTTTTCAACACCCCCCAAAGAAACCCTATACCCATTAGCAGTCACTCCTTATTATTTCTACTCCATGTCCCCACAGCCTCTGGTAGCCATTAATCTACTTTCTATCACTATGCATTTGCTTATTCCAGACATTTCATATAAATGGAAAAATAACATATTGAATTTGGCCTTTTGTGTCTCGCTTCTTTCACTTAGTGTAATGTTTTCTAGTTTTGTTCATGTTGTAACATATATCCTTATTTCTTTTTAGGGCTGAAAAGAGCTCCATTGTGTGTATGTATACATACACACACACACACACACACACACACACACACACACACAGCCTACATTCGTTTGTCTGTTCATCAGCCAATGTATATTTGAACTGTTTCCACTTTTTGGCTATTATGAATAAGTCTGCTAACACTCATGAACTAACAAAAAAACAAAAGTATTTCCATCTCAAAATTATTTGAAGTCAAACTGAAAGGATTAAAGTCACTTAAAGGAGATTTAAAATGATAGCTCTTTTGAAACAGCCTATAAATCAATAGAAAGTCCTGAAAATCAGAGATAAAGCTTCTTAAGTATCATAGAATATGCTAGTGTGAAGTATTTTTAAAAATTATCCTGACCATTGACCTTCATAATGCCAAACAGTGGAATGTATTTCAACAATTGCTGGATATTTCTTCACCCAGTTTTTGGCATGGTAAAATCTTTGTTTCTTGCATAATCATGTTTTAGTAGCACAGAGATTTACCTCATGAACCCAAAGACGTTTAATCACTTCTTTAGTCTCTGCTGTTTCTGGTCTTGACAAACAAACACCCTGAATGACACGGGAGAAATCTCGGAGGTTGAACAGGTAGTGAGATTTAGCTGGAGTAGGCAAGAGATTCTTCATTGCTTCTTTATACAGAGTCATTGTACCATTTACAATTTGTGTTGTCAAATCTAGAAAGTCATCTGGAAATTTATAACTTAAAATTTTTTAAGTGAAAAGAAAGAAAATATTAGCAAACATAGAATTATGATACATAGTGATATTTAGTACAACTAATATGAAAATTTCTTATATTAAATCAATTGATTTAGTTTATAAAATTACCACTTCTTGTTATAATAATAATAACAGAATTTTTACTTCTTTTAAAGCTACTTTCCATTCATTATTTTATGTTCACAGGAACTCCATGAGTAAGCAGGACCAATTTAATGAGCTTTAAAACTGCTTAAATAAATGGGCAGAAGAGCCAGCCAAGGAACCCATATTATGTAACTCAAACCCAGGATCTACTAGATGATGCTTCCTAACCTCTTCTACTACCTGGCATTCTTAGCTGCATATAGATAGGATCCTTGAAGAACACTGGTGAAATGGGTAGTTTCAGAAAAAGGGAAGGGCGAAAAAAAATCAGAAAAAAGTAGGGAAAGGGGAAAAAGAAAAAAGAGAGTTAAAACAAAGTGAAATAGTGAACCAAGATTTCTTTTAAAAGGCAAAGGAATGATTAAGGTAGAAAGAACCTGGGGAGAGAATATCCATTTGAAAAAGTTGGCTTTATTTCACTTCTGGCTTGATGAGCAGTCAGCTTTGCCCTCCATCACCATTGCATAAGACAAGGAACGACAATTTCCTGAGAATGGTGTCCACATCAGGGAGCCAAGACTTGTACTGCTCAGGGCCACTTGGCTCCCTACATCCAAGAATCTTGTGGAGAAGTGCTGAGTGTCCAGATCTAGGGAGCAACATTTACCCAGGGCACAGGCTCCAAGGCTACACTCAAACCTGGACATGGACACCCCTGGGGAACTCAAGAGTTTTACTAGAGGGTGTCAAAGTCACAGGATAAACCTGGCAATCTTTCCAGCATTAACTGAACTACGTGGCAAAAATTCAAAATATTGATTGTTCCAGCATGGACATATTACACAACAGGATGCAAAATGTGTATGAATTTTTAGGTTAAAATCTAAGACATCAGACAAATAAAGGAAAAAGAGAGAGATCCTGCAGGCTTTTTGTGTTCTGTTCCCATTCCTGGAGATGGGAGCAGAGGGAAGAAACTGCTGCCTGTTACCTTCTTCCTTGTCTGGAGGTGCTTTTGTGGAAGTTTGAGAAGCACTACTTATACTGACATGTTCCCCAAAGATTTTATACCCACTAAGGAAAAAACAAACACACTTGCAATTACTTACCAGGTTTTTAAATGCCAGGTTAAGATTCTAGAAAATATTGTAAACATAGATTTATCACTAAACTCATTGATTGTTATAATATTAAAATGCCGCATGTATCGAGGAGTTACTGGATTTCGACCACCACCTAAATATCAAAAAGGACAATCCTTAACAATGCTACTCGTATATAACAGAGTATTTTCTCTACACTTTACAGCATGAAACAGCGTGAAAGATGGACAAATGGCACACAGAAAGAAGTAATCAATTATTTGGATAATCTTGATCTTAAAACAGTTTTTTCCTCAACCTCAAAGTATTGTTTTCTAGTTGAAAATGATCTGTATAAGTTCAATCAGATATAATCTTGGTCAGGTCTATTTACCAAAGGAAATCCAAGCAGACAGAAAGACCCAGTGTCCACTTTCTCCATGATTCATACACAGCTCAAACCAATAAACTATCAAACATTCTCATTACAATACAATATTAGGACAATACTATATAATATTAATATAATATTGTACGCAATGTTAATATAATCCTGATGGTTCTGATTGACCACACTTTAAGGTCGTTTTCACATGGCTGAAATTCAGCATGACCTTGACATACAGCCTCGTTCTTCCCTCACATCTTGAAATAAATTTCCCTAAGACTAGTCTTTGTGGTTCACATGGCCACTTCACTGGCTGCTTTCAATTTTAAAAACTGGAGGAATATCTCATTTTCACAAAATAATTATTACGATCTCAAATATGAAATTTTAAAAACAGATTTAGAATGTAACACCATTTTATAAAATTGGTTTATATTATCATCCTCACATGTATCAATAAAATGCACTGTCTCTTTAAAGGGATTCTATCATGAAATCTCCAGTAAAGAGTGGTTTTAAAAATGCGTAATATCTTTAATATATATTTTGCTTAAAAACCTATAGGTTCAGGTTTTACGTTTGTTTTAAACCGAGTAAATCTGTACTTTGCTTTTATCACTGCATTATACTGTGCTGAGTCTAAAAACATAACCAATGTGTGAGAGCATACAACCAGTAGTCTATAATTATAGATCAAAACAGTTAGGTATTGCTATGTATTTAGAAGCTCATAATAAACACTGATTTACCTGGGCAAGTTTAAGGAGATGGAGAAAGGGCTACAGAAGGAAAGGTGTAAGATCATATACCCAGCTGTGTCTTCAACCTTTCCTCCCAGAGAACACTCAGAAATGGTGGTCTTTTCTTAGAAAATGAGGTCCAAGAGGAAAAGGTATCTCATGGATTCAGTCTGCTCCCCTGTCCAGTCCCCGAAGAGGCAGGGAAAGTAGACACTTACTACGAATGACTGCTGGGGGATGGGAAGAGGCAAAGCAGAACTGAAGTCTGGGACCCAGGAGTAATAGAATTAGAAGAAAAAAAAAAGAAGGGGGAAATAGCATTCAAAGTGGCCCCGAGAGGGTGCTGAGAGCAATTACTGACTCAGAGCAAACTGTCTCCATTACAGGTCAGATAAAGGTCAAGGGTTTAGAAGCGAATAGTGGCAAAATTCCCTAAGACATGGCACATTGAAATAAGGAAGTTATTAAAAATATACAGCAACAGCTTGAGTTCAGGAAAAGAACAGTTAAAGATGTCTGATTAGTTAAATCAAGCTATTTCAGATATTCTAAAATTAAAGAAAAATTTTTCCTACATAAAGATCGCTGAGTTTATAAACTTCCCTTGAAAAGTATAAAGAATATCTAATATTTCGTTCTTTTCATCATTTCCTACTTAAATTACCTCAACAGTTCGTCTAAATCCAGAGACTCACTAAAATGGGAAGTGATTGGGATAGGAGAAAGCAGGGATGTTTCATACAGCTGAAACTTTAAGGAATGAAACAGAAGAAAATGAGCTTCTGCAGGGGAATCTGGGTTCTCAGGGGATCTGAGACCTCAAAATGCAGGAAGAGGAAATGGGGAGCAAAGATGGAAGATAACATGGAAGAGAAAGGATTTGGGAGAGCTGTATGATTTGGGGAGAATCACCCCAAAGAGGCCTTCTCTGATGGCTCAGCAGGTAAAGAATCTGCCCGCAATGCAGGAGACATGAGTTCAATCCCTGGGTCAGGAGAAGGAAAGGACAACCCACTTCAGTGTTCTTCCCTGAATAACTCGAGGGACACAGGAGCCTGCAGGCTACAGTCCAGTGGATAACAAAGATTCGGACACAACTGAGCAACTAAACACAGCACACAGCACAGACCACAAAGAAGGCAAGCCACTGGGCAGTATTGATCAATGAGGTCACTCTGTTAGGTTACAACAAACAAAGAGACATAGAAAATATAGAAACACTGTAACTCAGGTTGTCTGACAGGATTTCTCTTTCTCCTGCTCTTTATACATAGCCAGAGTGATCACAAACTCTGAAAACATACCTGGAGGTCCCATAGCACACATAATTTGAATGTCCACTAGTTTAATCATAGAACAGTCTTTTAGGTCATACCAATTCCAGTGATCTAACCACTGTCTAAGTAACTCGATGGGAGGCTGGGCCCCATACACCTCTCGAGCAGGCATATTGACATCATCTACAAAGACAACCTGAGAATGAAAGGAGAAAAGGTATTAGAAAACATTAGCATCTTAATATAGTGGCCTATGGTGCAAACAATGTTCAGGCAAAGAATAAGATTACCTTTTTGCGAAGTACATAAGTGAGAAGTGATGATTTTTTGCACATCAGGACTATCTCTTAGCATCCATGTTACCAAGGAACAGGGAGACCGTCTTATTACTCACCTTTATAGTTAACAGTATAGAACTTATTAATCCTCTCATATAACTTGTTTCTCAATATGCTTTCTCTTTTTTCCTTGTACAACTTCAATAAATTAAAATAAATGAGAAAGGTGTGATCTTCAAATGATTATAAACTCTGACTGATAAGAGTGAGGCTGAGAAGGGTATTCTTGGCAGAGGAACACAGAAAAGTTAATTGAGAGCTTGGTTATTTAAAGGCCTAGAGAGCAAGCAGCAAAGACTCTGCTGAGTAAAAATGTTAATGAGAGAATTAGGAAGGAAGATAATTTCCCAGGTGAATATTCTACTTTGAATTCAAAAGGCAACTGCTTGTTTTTAATGTCAAGTTGCCAAATGCACATACAATATAAAAACACTTTTAAGAAGACTTCTTAACCAACATTTGTGCTACATTCATAAAAACTATACTACAAAAGGATGTCAAGTTCTAGTATATCTGGTTTCCTTTCTGAATGTAACAATGCCCAAGAATAGTAACAGTGCTGTATTATATGTATAGAAACAGAGAGCAATTACCATTTTCTTGCCCAAAGGAGGACCAAAAACTCCCTTTCTTCTTTTGTCCAGTTTTGACATGATAATATTTTGCGTTTGAGCTGCTGTAGTTTGTGCTGAGAAGTTAATCAGCAGAGGCTTGTAGATATCTTTATTAAGTTGATTTAAAAGAAAATTCTGTATAATAGCAAGAAATAAGACAAGCCATAGTTGCCATTATGTTTTGATACTTGAAAATAACCAACTAAGCATCATTGCTGATGTACCAAATTTAATCTTCAAGTTTCATAATGTGAAAAGAGACGGAATCAATAGACATAACAGTTACCAAGTCAATGGAATGTCTCTATCTGTCCAGGCCCTGGGCACATGGCTTTTCTGATTTCTAAAAACACCATGTAGAGTACACACTCCTGCTGCTGCTGCTGCTAAGTCGCTTCAGTTGTGTCTGACTCTGCGCGACCCCATAGACGGCAGCCCACCAGGTTCCCCCGTCCCTGGGATTCTCCAGGCAAGAACACTGGAGTGGGTTGCCATTTCCTTCTCCAATGCATGACTGAAAAGTGAAAGTGAAGTCACTCAGTCATGTCCAACTGTTAGCAACCCCATGGATTGCAGCCTACCAGGCTCCTCCGTTCATGGGATTTTCCAGGCAAGAGTACTGGAGTGGGGTGCCAGTTCCTTCTCCAGTACACACTCCTACTCATCATAAAATCATAGGGACTCAGAGCTTAAGAAACTTGGCTTAAGGTCTCAGAAACGAGACAATAACTTAGACTGCCACTTGTCTCTCTGCAGATCAAAGTTCTCTGTTATACAGCTTACTATCTTTCTACAAGTTATCTGACTTTAAGTTAGGAAGCTTACATAATATAATTTGTACTTTCAAAATGGAATTAACTGGAAAGAAGGTACAATTACAATGATTCTTTTATTTATTTATTTATTTATTGTGTTTTTTTACAATGATTCTTAACAAAGATGTTGTGTTCTACAAATCATCTTGTAGAAGAATAATAAAATAGGAAAGTATTTACAGTATATTAAGAAGAAAAAAAGCAGATTACAAAATAATATGCGAAGTATGTTTCCAATGGTGTGAAAAGTAAATTTTTTTTTGGCCTGGGCAGTTTATTAGCTGGACTCCTTGAATCATGTCTTCATTTCCTAATTCTTGATAGTATCTTAGATAAATCCTTTAGCTTTCTGTACATTTTTTTAAAAAATTCAGTCCAACTCAACACCTTGATTTAAAACCTCAGTCTAAACTTCTTCCCTCCCCACTCTTGGATATTCCCTGAAACATACAGCATTTAGTACAATAAAAGCAACATTTCAATCTCTTGGGGAAGAAATTATTCAACAAATAATACCAGAACAATTATTTGACTACATAACCCAAAGTGGGGGCTGTATTAAACATAGAATCGATAAAGAACTATAAACAAATACTACCACAATTGGGGAAAAGAGAATCGACTGGGAACCTGCAATGGGGGAGGGGCCACCAACAGGTCCTCCCCTCTCCTCCACCTGCCTCCTCTATCTTCTTCCTATCCCATAGATGGGTAGTGAGCACAGCTGCAGGGAGAAGGCAAAAGTCCTATTCGCTGGGGTCATTGTGATTCCTCCTGATTAAGGCTATCTTGCCTGCTTCCAGGGCAGCTTCCAAATGTCTGCTCTCTGAGAAGAGCAGATGGGAAGGTTCCTTAGATACTCCAAAGAAACATTCACATTGCACAGTTTGCTTACTGAAGAGGAGTAGTGGCATTCCCTCCCTGCTGTGGGCAGTTATATGGGATGGAGTCCCAGGAATGATCAGGTTCACTTATATTTTACATTGTCCAACTGACCCGGGAGAAACTTGCACTTACGTGCCATGCCAAAGGCTGGAGGTGCTATTCACTCTTAGTTCCAGCCAGCCTTCTGCTTTCAGAAATCTGAAAGTAGAGGCAAGAACTGGTCTTCGATTAGTATGACCCTCTTAAACACAAGAGAACTCAGGTTTCATAAAGCTACTGAGATTTGGGGCATATCTTTTATAACAGCTAACATTTTCTTAACACACAGTGGGTATGATCCCAGAAATTATTAAAGAAAATCAGTCTTATTACCACACAGTAATGTTCACATATTCAATCATTTAGAAAATTAAATATCAACCAAAACACTGTTTTTTTTAAGGCAGATAAAATTCTTTGTCCTATATAAGCTATTTTCATTAAAATACCTTTTAAATGGACAATAATTTAGTGATATAAAGTAGCATATCTTTAATCAATTTTCAAAGATAAATCCTCTTTGGAAAGAGACGTTTTGGTAATTTTGATAATTTGATAATTACTCAAAAATTCTCTACGGTTCCAACATAGAAATGTAGAAATACATAACTATTTTAAAAACACTGCCTACCAGTTCAGGTCATTTAAGAAATAATATTCTTTGGATTATTATGCACATTTTAATAATGTATATTTCTACAATACTTACAATAATGTAAACACTCTTTCCCGTTCCTGTTGGTCCTACAAATATTGAAGGCTTTTGATGGGTGGTCAACAATTCCATTAGTGCAGAGTATCGAATTGTGTCCAGAGTTGGCACAATGATTTCATTAAACATCACATCCTTAGGAATTGGAGGAGCTTCAGCTAACTTCTTTACCCATGGTTCCCATTTTCCTATTCCCTGTTTACAACAAATAACCAAACAGTGAACGTCATGTTTTAAAATACATTCAGAAGCTCTGTACTTCTGCATCAGTGCAGAAAAGACGAAAGATCAAGACCAACAATCCTCGATATGTATACATTTGTTTTTATCCTTTAAAACTCTTCACTCTAATTTTTAAAATTTTGTGTTAAATTAAAGAGATATTGGGGTTTTGTATGGATAAAAATGAAATGGCAATGATGTAACAATTTGATGTCCAGGAACCACTGATTATATCAACCCAAAGATCAGTTACTTTTGCCAAATATTAGATTCCTTAATAGCATTGGGAAAACTGATCTAATCAATGTGTTAAAGAGTAAAGAATATTGTTCAATAAATGTTAACCAATACATAATATTTTTCTACACAGACCATCAGCTGCATTTGTTTGACTTTTATAATGGTACTTGCAACATCAGCTTATTATTTCAAGCAAGATTTCTTTCTCTTTTAAAAAAATTTTATGGGAGTATAGATGATTTACACTGTTGTGTATCTGCTGTACAGCAAAGTGAATCACTTATACATATACATATATCCACTCTTTTTTAGATTATTTTTCCATACACATCATTAGAGTACTGAGTAAAGTTCCTGGTGCTATATATAGGTCCTTATTAGTTATCTATTTTATTTATAGTAGTATGTCTCCTTTTTTAATTGTAGTAAAGAAAAAAAAACACCTAAAATTTACCTTCAACCATTTTTAAGTGTATGTCTCAATATTATTAGCTAAATTCATGTTGATGTGTAAGAGATATCCAGAACAGACAAGATTTCTTAATATGAGATTATTATTATTATGAGGTAACATTACACTGTATCTTTGCATCCTATTAGCTTTGTGAACTAAAGTTTTCATTTGCTAAGGCAGTGTCTATAAACAAAAATTTCAAAAGTATGTTAACTCTCCTTAGAAAAACACCACTGCCCTCTCCATTCTTAGAAAATCCAGTATAAGCTCGTGGTCATTCAAAGTATATTAAAATCCAGACCCATCTTCCTTCACATCTTCCAGTATCCCGCAACCCAGCCGCACTGATGAGTCTACTGTTTCCAAAAATGCCCCAGGTCCCTGGACCTTGACATATGGAACTCTTTTGTCCTAGTGTATGGATCATCAAAAAAGCAAGAGAGTTCAAGACAAACATTTATTTCTGCTTTACTGACTATGCCAAAGCCTTTGACTGTGTGGATCACAATAAACTGGGGAAAATACTGAAAGAGATGGGAATACCAGAGCAACTGACCTGCCTCTTGAGAAACCTGTATGCAGGTCAGGAAGCAACAGTTAGAACTGGACATGGAAGAACAGACTGGTTCCAAATAGAAAAAGGAGTACACCAAGGCTGTGTATTGTCACCATGCTTATTTAACTTATATGCAGAGTACATCATGAGAAATGCTGGGCTGGAGGAAGCACAAGCTGGAATCAAGATTTTCGGGAGAAATATCAAAAACCTCAGATGTGCAGATGACACCACCCTTATGGCAGAAAGTGAAAAAGAACTAAAAAGCCTCTTGATGAAAGTGAAAGAGGAGAGTGAAAAAGTTGGCTTAAAGCTCAACATTCAGAAAACTAAGATCATGGCATCCAGTCCCATCACTTCATGGCAAACAGATAGGGAAACAGTGGCTGACTTTATTTTTTGGGGCTCCAAAATCACTGCAGATGGTGATTGCAGCCATGAAATTAAAAGATGCTTACTCCTTGGAAGGAAATTTATGACCAATCTAGATAGCATATTCAAAAGCAGAGACATTACTTTGTCAACAAAGGTCTGTCTAGTCAAGGCTATGGTTTTTCCAGTGGTCATGCATGGATGTGAGAGTTGGACTATGAGTGCCGAAGAGTTGATGCTTTTGAACTGCGGTGTTGGAGAAGATTCTTGAGTCCATTGGACTGCAAGGAGATCCAACCAGTCCAACCTAAAGAAGATCAGTCCCGGGTGTTCATTGGAAGGACTGATGTTGAAGCTGAAACTCCAATACTTTGGCCATCTGATGCAAAGAGCTGACGCATTTGAAAAGACCCTGAGGCTGGGAAAGATTGAGGACAGGAGGAGAAGGGGACAACAGAGGATGAGATGGTTGGATGGCATCACTGACTGGATGGACATGGGTTTGTGTGAACTCCAGGAGTTGGTGAGGGACAGGGAGGCCTGGCATGCTGCAGTTCAGGGGGTCGCAAAGAGTCAGACATGACTGAGCAACTGAACTGAACTGACACATGACATTCTCCTGAAGAATTCAGGAACTCACACAAGACAGTACTGTCCTTTATTCATTTTTGTATCATTTGGATGTGTTGAGCACAGAGTAGAAAACATAAGGAGGCTAAATTTGCATTACTCTAAAAACAGTATTTCAAAGAAATCACTAGAACTTTCTAAAACTGATGAAGAAACAATGCTCCTTTGATATTCTTAATAATCTTTCTAACATGAATCTTTTGCCACCTTATAGGGAAGGAAAAATTAAGAATCAGAAAACCTGGAACAGATAGTCATTTAGAGACTGTGCAATTCTGGGAAAACCATAAAATATCTCTGAGTCTCAATTCCCTAAATGGTAAAATCTGGAAAATAATCCTATCTTTCCATTTCACTGGGAAATAAAATAAAAGTGATTGTGGGAAAACTTAATAAGCTGCAAAGTGCTCTGAAAATTTAGGATATCATAAAATTAGCAAAGATAAAAAGGTATCTTGCAGTTGGCAGGGTGAAGAGTGTCTTCTGAGGTGAGTTCAGCAATATGATTCTCAAGAATTGTAAAAATTTTTTAATTGATACGCTAATTCCCATTTGATGAACCTATCTTAAAGAAACAATCAGATATGTAAACAATGACTTGTATACAAGAATACTCACCAAAGCACCAAAACTAAAACAACAAAAACACTTCAGTGTGCAAGATTAGGAAACTGAATTGAGCACGGTCCACTGAAATGGTAGAATATAGGGAGTTTTAGAAAAATAAGCTTTATTAAAGCAGCATCAGTGAGATAGAGTTGTTCCCTTTATTAAGGGAAGAAGGATATGAAACTGCCCAGTGAGGATATAGAGTGATTCCAATTTCACTAAAAGCTGCGTATATTTAAATAACGCATGCATGCTAAGTCACTTCAGTCGTGTCTGACTTTGCAACTTTATGAACTGTAGTCCAGCAGGCTCTTCTGTCCATGAATTTCTCCAGGAAAGAATACTGGAGTGGCCTACCATGCCCTCCTACAGGGGATCTTCCCAACCCAGGAGGGAAGAATTCACATTGGCAGGCGGGTCCTTTACCGGCGGGCATTACCACTAATGCCACCCGGGAAGCCCATATTTAAATAACACGTATGCCTAAACTTTGCCCTCAATTACTGTACTTATGGGAGCTGTTACAGAAAAACAAACAAGTGAACACACACCACCCAGGGTATATAGTCCATTCTGTTTGGGAAGTGCTGAATTCCTAACAACCCATCTGCGGTCCTGCAGGAACTCAGCCCGTGAGGCGCTAACCTGCACCATGAACCTCCCAGAGGTGTGTCCTTGAGCAGTACTCACCTGCTGCTAGGCTGGATGTCCTAATGCATGATTGTATGTAATGGCACAGCCGGACCAATCAGCACTTTTATTTATCCCATTTTATCAATGAGAAAAACAAGCCTTGGGGAGATTAAAACCCAGTCCAAGGCTATACAGAAAGAAGCCAGACCCAGATGTGCCTGACTTCACATCCAGCATACCATCTCCTACTCCATGCTGTCTCTTAGGTAGACAGTGGTGACAAGGTGGCCACAGAGCCAATTTGTGCCATGTGTGTCCCAGGGAAACCCTGCCTGATTGACAGGTGCAGATCTTGCTTCAAAACTCTTACCTCAGTGATAAACCGATAATCATAAATTGTTCCTTTCTCAGGGAATGGAACAGTTAGTCGTTTTGAAGATGTCTGTTCAGTTCCACTCAGTAATTTAAATCTATTTCGAGTTATATCTGAAATTGGGCCTTCCATTAGTTCTCGAAGAATCTTACTAAATTTCAACCGATCATCATCTTTACAAGAAGCACCGACAGACCAGATCAAAGAAAACAGAAAAATGCCCTGATTTGGAGAGATGAGAAGATAGAAGGCATTAAAGAATAACTTTAATCCATCCTTGAAGCTTAAATCAGATCACCCAGATTAATATCTTTGAATGGAAATGAATAAATTGATATATGGTAGTAGGTAATCTCGGGATTTTGTAATAATTAGTTTTTTCTATTAAGTTACATGTCATAAAATCTTACTATCAGAGAAGACAATATAATGCAAAGCATAAATTCTAGGCATAGTAAAAACTTAGAATGATTAGTCTGGTAAATCAGGTGCAAATTCAAGTATACAGCTGAACTTTGATATTAGAAAGAACATTGAGATAACTTTTTATTAAAGTAAAAGCATATTTTAATAAAGAATAATCAACTCACAATATATGTTTATTAAATTTGATACAATGTTTTGTAAAGTAAAACAAATTCGTACACTTTCATTTACCTGTTGTAATAATTATCCAAGCATTGACTGTATCATTAGAACCAAAGTCCTGCAAGCTTTCTTATGACTCAGGCAGAGGGAACAGAACAAGACACCGCTCAAATAAGAGGGTCTGTTTGTTTGTTTTAAAATCAAATCTCCTTTTCCATGCCAAAGCTAAAACAGTTCTGACTATACTCATAAAAGTTGTGAACTCTAGCTTGACACCATTCATCTACACTTAGATTATTCAGACTCTTTTTGAAAACTATTTTAAATGAAATTTAAAATGCATTTCATAAAAAAAGCAGAAAAGTAACACTGACTACATTAAAAGTGCTACCATTAGCCATATGTAATTTTTTATTAAAGAAGATTCAAGGTCTGTTGATAATTTTATTCCTATATTTAAAACATTTATAGATTATATATCTTCTTGCTTTCTTAATTCTAAATATTTATATACACACATATATTTTAAATATTTATATCTCATGAAAAAGGAGAAACATTAGGGAAGAAAAAAATATATTATAATTTGGAGGTTGAAGGGGGAAGTGAATCTTGTCAAATGGTCATTGACATTTTGGGGACTGATCATCTTTGCTGTGTGCTGTGCTCAGTTGCTCAGTCTTGTCTGACTGTGACCCCATGGATTGCAACTCACCAGGCTTCTCTGTCCATGGATATTCTCCAGGCAGGAATACTAGAGTGGGTTGCCATTCCCTCCTCCAAGGAATCTTCCCAACCCAGGGATTGCATCCAGATCTTGCACTGCAGGCAGATTCTTTACCAACAGAGCTGCCATCATCTTTGAGACTGGGCCAAATGATTCAAGGTATCAGTAGCAGATCTGTGGGGGTCACTGGCTCCACCCAAACTTCATGACTCAATACAACACCAGCCAAGGAGTTTTCCTATCAGCACCTGGTATTTGGGACCTGATTCTTTCTCACTGTTCAGCTTCCACCCATTATCCAGCCTCCAGTTCCAGGAAAAATGAGGTTAATTAATTAGGAAAATTTACTGGGGAAAGCAATAAATCCTTTTCTATTGCAAGATTCAAAGACTTACCTCATGTAAAGAGTACATGGACTTACCTCAAGTAAAGAGTAAGTTTCTCGATCATGTCTCTCTCTTACTTTGACTTCATCAGCAAAGTCACTCATAAAACAGTCTATCAGATTCATTAGGGATCGGACTAAGTTTGTATCTGAAGTAGGAGATAATTCCTGAAAAATCAGAGAAAAAATCTATGAAGCAGTTTAAATGAGGCACTAATTTAAACAGTATCAACTAATTTTTATTGAACTCATCTAGTTATAACAGCCAAAACATCTACAAAAAGGTGTTAGTATTATAATTCTAGTTTTATAAGAGGGAAACTATTTTTAAAGTAGTAGTTCATCAGAAATGAGAGATCACCTTTTAGAATATTTTCACCTAGATGTGATTAGGTGGGACTTCAAGTTTGTTTTTTTAAGGGAAAAGATTATCATCCATACATTTTCTCAACCCATAAGATGCTTTGTTTAAAAAACTTTTTTGGAGAACTATATTAATGAAAAATTTTAAACTTTAATAAGAGTTTTTAATCAAACTAATTAAGAAATTATTTTAATATCTGGTAGCTGACAATAAAGTAGAAATTAAAATGTATATATATGGCTAATTTGGATTTTCCATTAATTTTTTAAATCTTAAAACTTTCATCTCTCTTACCTTTGTATGTTTCCTAATAAATTCAACAGAAACAGGAACCATTCTGTCAAATAAGCCTATTATAAATTCCTTCTGAATAACAGTAATTGTAGCAGGTAAAAGATTTATCCAAGACAACATTAGTGGTCTCCAGCCTAGCATATGAGGCTCCATGTATATCATCCCACATCTGGAAACCTGGAAAAACAATCACTGTTTACCACCAAGGTACTGCTTATAAAAGAAGGATGACTCAGTACATCTGTTTTTTACAGTTTTCAGGAAACTTGTGGAGGAAAAAGGCATACTTTTATACAATTTCCTCATCTAAATTTTCATGTATGACTTTACCAAATGGTCCTAGACAAAGAGGGAAATATCCCTGACTCTTATCATTGTCAAGGTATGTCAACAGACATGTCTGCCCTTGGAGAATCACAGATGGCTGTTAGAATGAATTCTGTAAATACTTTTTTTCAGCTAGAGGCAAAATTACTAAGCAATAAACACACTTATAACATTTCAAATTTATTAGCAGATGTGAAAATCGAGAACTTACAGTGGCAGGAGAAGCAACTTCTAAATCCATCGGCTCAAAAATAAGATTCATCTGTGGTGACATTTGGATAATCTCGCCACTCATCAGACATAGCTTTTTGTTATCATCCAGCACAGTGTTCATATTCTCAATCCATACTGCATCTACTGGCCCATCAAAAATTAACCATTTCCTATCTGGTGTCTGGTTCATGCAGATGGTGAATAAAGGGCAAAAATGGTTATGGAAGGAAAGAGTTCATTCATGTTATTTTACAGTTTTAAAATGTATCTCCTAAAACTAATTTCACCATCAAAATGTAAAGGCACCTTTGGAATAGAGTGCATATTTGTGTGAATATACATACATATTCACTAAAGAAGCCTAATATGTGCCATGGATGAGACAAACTTTAACATCTTAAGATTTTGTCTTTTCCAATGTCTCTGAAATCATATACAACATATTTTAGAAAAGTGAAAAAAAATGCAACTGCCAGGGAAAACAATTTTAATTGTCTGACTATATAGACATTCCTATTTAGTATTCCTACAGATCAATTATTCTTGTGTGTTAGGTCAAATTTTCTGTTCCCTCCACTGAATGAATTCACCCACATACTCATCCTTCTCGGGCTGAACTGTCTTGTGGTCATATAATATCGGGCATTAATATCAATATAATGTTCACAGTCCCACAGTGAGAAAAACTGATTCTCTTTTCCAGACCCTGATGAAGAAGCCATCCTGTGGACACAGATGATGCCTTGGGTTCACCTTCAGCAAATGCACACTTGAGTTGAAGTAGTGAGGGATTTGAATCCACCTTAACAACTTCTCCATCCTGTGATCAAAAGCATTAATCCACGAGACAGTGGGTCTGTCTGGACTCAAGTCACCCATAGCCACACTCAGAAGCTAGCTCTGGAAGCATGGAAGAGTGTGTTGTCTTGGAGAGAAAACCTTCAGATCAACTTTTCCTCCTGCTGTTGGGTTCTTAAGCCTGTTAGGGTCCACCCTGAGAAACACTCCGCTGACGGTAAGCAGGTGGGCCCTGCAACAACTGGGAGACCTCACTTTTAATCTGGCTTTCCTATTTCCCAGCTGTGTGACTTGGGGACAGCTACTTAACCTTCCTGAGGCTAATATTTATGGGATGTAGCTTCCTGGAAAATATAACACATACTATGTAGCTAAGTATAAAATGAGAGGTATCTCATGATTCTTTCAGTATAAGTGATGCGATAGTACACATTATCTAGAGACTTCACACATTAATCTGGGCCGGAGCACATTTACTGTGACAAGAAAGGATCTGAGAAGTTTCATCAGTGGCCCCAGATCTCTCTGTGCCCCACCTGTACCTCCTGACACTGCGCAAGATCTCTGCCCCGTGAGAGCCGATCCTCACGTGATTCATGGCTCAAGGTCCTTCAGGAAGATAAAAGTATAGCTGCGATTTAACGTTTTTCTGTCATTACACTGACTCATGACTGTCTTGTCCTTAAATGAGTAGACAGCACCAAACTTAGGATGTATGGTAGTCAGAATAAAGGTTAACATAAATATATATATATGTGTGTGTGTGTGTGTGTGTGTGTGTGTGTGTATATATATATATATATATATAAGATTTAACAAAGCAATTAAATGTCTCTAGCCTAGGCCCCTTTTCCTGTAGGACTAGCCTTAACAAGCTGTCTCTATCTGATCATAGTCCATGGAGAGACTGCGAACACAACAACCAAGGTAACATTTATTGGTCTGTGGCCTTTCTTAGAGTGGGCAGCAGCCCCTCAGCAGGGTACACCGGGAAGGGGCAAGCTCCCACTCCCCTTCCCAGAGGTCAGCAGCTGGCACCCCTCGCGTTCTCCTCCCACAGGCAGCTCATGCTCTCCCGGCACACTGGAGGGAAGTCCTGGAGCTGCTCTGCCATTTGCTCTTTCAGCCCTGGAGTCTGTCTGGCAATTAGTGGGTGTGACAGTGACAGCCAGCTGAGCAGCAGGGCAAAGAATGTTACTGATGGATCAAAAGGCTCCCGCCATTCAGACGCTCTCCTGGCTGGCTCACCTAGCCTGGAAAACGAGCGCCAGAAATGCTCTCCTCAGCCTCCTTCCCTCGTGCCCTTTCTTCTGTGCATACTGAGGAGGATATGCCTGCCCCCATGGCCTCTGGCCGTCTTTGTAGACTCACAAGTGCTCTTCACAGAAACTCTGCCACACTATTCAGTACTGCACTTTAAATATGTACCTTGAACTATAAATACAAAAGTTTACTCGAAACTGAAAAAATCAGAGCTCTCATAGCCTTTCCAAGTCGAAATGCAAAGTGTTGGCACTTACCGATGAAGCAGCAAATGCTCTGAAACTGACAGCAAGCACCCCGTCGGACCACTCATGGGACACTAAGTCAAACTGTCCATACAGCTGGCCCATGGTGACGGACTTCGGATTTAAAACAGTAATCTGAACCTTGTTTTCTTCCATTAACCCCTTAATAGAAAACAATTATTTATTTATTGAAAAGAACACTGTCTTTATTCATGGAAAACATGATTGTGTATGTAGATAATCCTAAAGACTCTAAAAGAAACTATCAGAAGTAAAGAGTTCACTTAACAAGGTTCCAGAGTTCAAGGTCATTATCTAAACACTGTATTTTCTAAATAATGTCAATGAAAAGCTTAACAATAAAATTTAGAAGTACAATTTACAAATGGATTTAAAAACTCATAAGATACTTAGGGATAAATCAGTAAATGTTGGTCGAGATCTATAAATAGTTGTTATTATATGCTTTACGGGTTAGATATTCTTTTCTGTTTTTCCTTACAAACCTTAAAAATGTTAACACCATTCTAAACTCACTGGCATTACAAAAACAGGTCTGGGGCTGAATTTGCCCCATGGGCTGAACTTGGATGATTCTTGCTACAAAACATTCTTAGAGTGAAAATTAAATAATTAAAATATATGGAAATATGTACCATTTTCACGTTGTGAAAAAGTTCATATTGTTAAGTTGACAGTTTCCACTAAAACTTTGAAAACTGTTATATGGAATTAATAAGAGATATTAATGGACCTAGGGCATAAGCTTTTTTATGTTTCTAACTGGTAGTTTTTTTAGAAGAGCTTTAGGTTTATAGAAAAATTGAACAGAAAGTACTGTATATATATTCACATATATTCCCTCCACCTCCCACCCCACACACAGTTTCCCCTATTATTAAAGCCTAGCATTGGTGTGGTGCATTATTATGAGTGATGAACTGATATGGATATCTTGTTATTGACTAAATCCCATGGCTTACTAAGGTTTACTCTTTGTATTGGACAGTTCTATGGATTTTGCCAAATACATTATATCATGTATCCACCATTACAACATATACAGAATAGTTTCACTGTGCTCTACTTATTCACTATCATTTTTTTTTTTCGGTTCAGATCAGTTCAGTCGCTCAGTTGTGTCCAACTCTTTGAGACCTTATGGACTGCAGCATGCCAGGCTTCCCTCTCCATCACCAACTCCCAAAGTTCACTCAAACTCATGTCCATAGTTGGTGAAGCCATCCAACCATCTCATCCTCTGTCATCCCCTTCTCCTCCTGCCCTCAATCTTTCCTAGCATCAGCATCTTTTCAAATGAATCAGTTCTTCACACCAGGTGGCCAAAATATTGGAGTTTCAGCTTCAGCATCGATCCTTCTAATGAAATCAGGACTGATTTCCTTTAGGATGGACTGGTTGGTTCCCTTTGCAGTCCAAGGGACTCTCAAGAGTCTTCTCCAACACCACAGTTCAAAAGCATCGATATTTCAGCACTCAGCTTTCTTTATAAAGCCCAGCTCTCACATTCATACATGACTACTGGAAAAATCATAGCTTTGACTAGACGGACCTTTGTTGGCAAAGTAATGTCTCTGCTTTTTAATAGGTTGTCTAGGTTGGACATAGCTTTTCTTTCAGGCAGCAAGCATCTTTTAATTTCATGGCTGCACTCACCATCTGCGTGATTTGGAAGCCCAAGAAAATAAAGTCAGACACTGTTTCCACTGTTTCCCCATCTATTTGCCATGAAGTGATGGGACCAGATGCCATGATCTTAGTTTCATGAATGTTGAGTTTTAAGCCAACTTTTCACTCTCCTCTTTCACTTTTATCAAGAGGCTCTTTAGTTCTTCTTCACTTTCTGCCATAAGGGTGGTGTCATCTGCACATCTGAGGTTATTGATATTTCTTCCAGCAACCTTGATTCTAGCTTGTGCTTCATCCAGCCTGGCATTTTGCATGATGTACTCTGCATAGAAGTTAAATAAGCAGGGTTACAATATACAGCTTTGACTTACTACTTTCCCAATTTGGAGCCAGTCTGTTGTTCCATGTCCAGTTCCAACTGTTGCTTCTTGACATGCATACAGATTTCCCAGGAGGCAGGTCAGGTGGTCTGGTATTCCCATCTCTTGAAGGATTTTCCACAGTTTGTTGTGATCCACACGGTCAAAGGCTTTGGCGTAGTCAATAAAGCAGAAGTAAATGCTTTTCTAGGATTCTCTCTCTCAATGATGCAATCGATGTTGGCAATTTGATCTCTGGTTCTTTTCCCTTTTCTAAATCCAGCTTGAACATCTGGAATTTCACAGTTCATGTACTGTTTAAGCTTGACTTGGAGAATTTTGAACATTACTTTGCTAGCATGTGAGATGAGTGCAATTCTGCAGTAGTTTGAACATTCCTTGGCATTACCTTTCTTTGGGATTGGAATGAAAACTGACTTTTTCCAGTCCTGTGGCCACTGCTGAGTTTTCCAAATTTGCTGGCATATTGAGTGAAGCACTTTCACAGCATCATCTTTCAGGATTTGAAACAGCTCAACTGGAATTCCATCACCTCCACTAGCTTTGCTCCTAGTGATGCTTCCTAAGGCCCACTTGACTTCACATTCCAAGATGTCTGGCCCTAGGTGAGTGATCACACCACTGTGGTTATCTGGGTCATGAAGATCTTTTTTGTATAGTTTTTCTGTGTATTCTTGTCACCTCTTCTTAATATTTTATGCTTCCATATCTTTTCTGTCCTTTATAGTGGCCATCTTTGCACGAAATGTTCCCTTGGTATCTCTAATTTTCTTCAAGAGATCTCTAATCTTTCCCATTTTATTGTTTCCCTCTATTTCTTTGCATTGATATTTGAAGAAGGCTTTCTTATCTCTCCTTGCTATTCTTTGGAACTCTTCATTGAGATTGGTCTATCTTTCCATTTCTTCTTTGCCTTTTGTTTCTATTCTTTTCTCAGCTATTTGTAAGGTCTCCTCAAACAACCATTTTGCCATTTTCCATTTCTTTTTCTTGGGGATGGTCTTGATCATTGTCTCCTGTACAATGTCATGAACCTACATCCATAGTTCTTCACGCACTTTATCTATCAGATCTAATCCCTTGAATCCAACTGTCACTTCCACTGTACAATTGTAAGGGATTTGATTTAGGTCATACCTGAATGTAACAACATACTAAGTTCAGCTCTCCCACACTGCTTTCTGCCCACCACCAGTGGAGCTTGGGGCATGAAATACCAAACTGAGGAAAAGATATGGGAATAATAATATGAAGCAGTAAAATAAACTCAAGGTCATTGCTTTCTTCTTTGTTCCCAGAAAGGGAATAACAATATGTCATCCTTAACTCAGAAGCATGGGAAAGCTCTATTAGAATATCTCAGTCAGGACAAAGTTGCTGCCATCAAAGAAAGATTTTTGTCCCAAATGCAGCAGAGCTAGTGTGAAGCTGCAGGTTGTAGGCAGTGACTATGAAGCCGCATTTACCTTACCACAATGTCACTCTTCGAATTTCCTGGTAATGAATCACTTTGAGGCTTTATATTGTCCCAGAATACATGGTCATAACCTTCACCTTTTTAAATCTTTTAGTGGCACCACATTTGGCTTTTAGAGATGCATTTTTATAGCAAAATAATTAGTTTATATAGTAATAAAACAACAAAGGAGGAAGAATGCAAACAAAAACTCAGCAAAAGAAGGCAAGATGGATAAAAGGAAAGGGAGGCGAAGAAAGGAAAGCACATGTAAGGATAAAAGCATCAAGGGAAAGATGACAGAAATAAGCACACATCAGTTTGATAATAAATACAAATGAATCTAAATTCCCCAATGAGAAGATAAGGCCATCAAATGGAGAAAATAAAAGTCAGACTATTTACTCTCCATAAAAAAGTAAATCACAGTGACAGTCAGAGTCACAATTATCAAACATGGGCAAATATGCATGCAAGGAAAAAGCAGGGGTTGCAATACTGAAATTAGACACAGGGGATCCATGGCAAATAATACAAGTACATAATATTATACTGGCTGAAGGGGGAGGCTCCACAATGAAGGTATAATGATACAAATCCCATTTGGCTACAAACATTGAAATATATGTGGCAAAAATTATTTGAAATACAAAGATAAGTAGACACAAATGCAGTATTAGTTGGAGAATTTAAAGCCTCACTCCTTTAGCATATCAAAGTAGATCAAACTGAGTCAACTAGGACAGTAATTTTGAATAATATAATTATCATTATTTACTATGCTTACATACCTATTCTATTATGCATACACACAACACACACACTTCAATTCAATACCACTAGCAGACAGCACTAGAGGAAGTTTGCATTATGAATCTGAACATCAAGAAAATAAAATACACTCTCCTATGAAATTATAAATTACTCTAGTAAAGTATAAGGTTTTTTCACATTTTCAGATTTTTTTATACAATGAACATGTTACCTTTATAATCAAACTTTTTTAAAAAGAATCAAAGGCTTTGAGGCAAATCTGTGGCATATTCTTTATATGCTGAACTTCCTACTTGAATCATATTACTTTTCTATTTTCTCTGTATTTTCATAATTTTAAGTTGCTGCATTAAAGTATCCTTTTAAGTGACCATACATTCTATCTTACACAAAGCTGATTATTGGTAAGTTGATGTATTAATACCACACTTACCTTTTCACACAGGTCATTCAATGCTCCAGCTAAGACGCGATATGCACTGGTTTTCCCTCCAAATGGTTCTCCAACAATCATAAAGCCATGGCGCACAATCATCATCTCATATATCTGAAGGATCTTCTCAGAAAAGAATCTGGTCATTTGCAAATTCATGGAGTCACAGTTGTCTTTGATAGCTCCCAGCAAATCGTTGTAATCTGGTTTTGGTAATTTCACCCCAGGAAACAAATCTGAAGTAATTCCCTGATGATAGATGATTTGGATGTTTATATTGACATTACATAGCTATAAACTCTCATATTATCTCTCTATATATGTTTGTATGTATATGTGTACATCTATACACATACGTATATGTTTATAAACTTGATAAAATTTCTCACATCTTCTTATTTAACACTGATGAAAATAGAGCCATTAAATAATAGCTCAGTATTTTTAACAGCTTCATAGAGGTATGACTGACATACAATGAACTGCTTATATTTAAAGGGCATAATTTGATAAGTGAAACCACCAACTCAATGAAGATAATCAACATATCAACCACTGCCACACGTTTCCTTATGATCTTTTGTAATCCTCCCCTTTCCTCTCCTTGACACCTACCTCCATCCCCAGACAATCAGCACACACACTAATTTGCTGTTTCTATTTTTAATTTCATTGCCTAGACTTTAATAGGGATGAAATTGCACATTATGTGTACTACTTTTTTAAAATCTCGCTTCTTTCACTCGGCACAAAGGTTTGAAAACTCAGACATGTCACTGCACATATCAATAGTTCATTGCACTGAAGTAGTCCACCATACTGAGGGGCCGGTTTTTAAATCCATTTTCCTGCTGATGGACATTTTCGTTGTTTTTCGTTTTGGAAATAAATAAAGATGCCATGAGCACGTACACACAAGTCTTTGCATGGACAAATGCTTTCAATTCTCTCAAGTGAATACTGAGAAGTGGAATACTTGGATAGTACCCTCAGATGGTAAAGAATCTGCCTGCAATGCAGGAGACCTGGGTTCAACTCCTGGGTCAAGAAGATCCCCCAGAGAAGGGAATGGCAACCCACTCCAGTATTTTTGCCTGGAGAACTCCATGGATGGAGGAGCCTGGTAGGCTGCAGTCCATGGCATCGCAAAGAGTCAGTCACTACTGGATGACTAACACAACACAATGGCAAGTATGTGTCTAACATTTGAAGAAACTGTCTGCTTTCCCAAATGGTTGTCTTATTTTAAATTCCCCTCAGCAGTGTATGAGAGTTTCAATATTTGGTATAATCAGTATTTTTTTAATAAGTGTGTAACAGTATCTTGCTATGGCTTCAATTTGTATTCGCTAAAAAGTAACACTTTTGTGTTACTTTTGTGCCATATGTATATCTTCTTTAGTGAAATGTTTGTTCAAATCTTTTGTTGTTCTTGTTCTTTAGTCGCCAAGTCATGTGCAACTCTTCATGACCCCAAGGACTGCAGCACGCCAGGCATCCCTGTCCTTCACCAGCTCCCAGAGTTTGCTCAATCTCAAATCTTTTGCCTATTTTAATGGGTTTATTTTCTTCATGGGAAGTTTTGACCATTCGTTAAGCATTCTACTTACAAGTGCTTCACCATACATCTAACAGGCAACTATTTTTTATAGCTCTAACTTGTCTTTCATTCTCCTACAGTGTATTTCAAAGAGCAAAGTTTTTAATTCTGATGAGCCTATTTTATCAATTTATTGTTTCATGCATTGTGCTTTTGGTGGTGTATTCAAGAAATTTTCACCTAACCCAAATTCACAAGAGATTTGTCCTGTTTTCTTCTTCAGATGTTGTAGTTTTAGATTTTTTCAGTTAAAAAGTTAAAAGATGAACTTTATCTGATTTCAAGGCTTATTATAAGAACAGTATCATACTAGCATAAAAATAGACAAAATATAACAATGGAACAGAAGAGGGAGACCAAATATAGATTCACACACATATGAAAACTCATTCTCAAGCAAAAATAATCCAGTAAAGATTTAAAAAAATAGTCTTTGAACAAAGTATGCTAGGATACCTGGATTTATCAAAATAATGAACTTGAATCCATACCTCATATCATACATAAAAATTAGTTTAACAGTATTTTAATCAGTGTAGTGGGTAGTATGTTAATCCTTTTAGTGTTTCTCAAAAATTTATGTCAGAATGTCACCTTATCTGGAAATAAGATCTTTGCAGATGTAATTAGATCAGATGAGATCCTACTGGACCCTAACTCCAGTGACTGGTATCTATACAACATAAAGGAGAGGAAGTTGCAAACTCGAAGACTCCTGGAAACAAGGCCATTCTAGTGATGGGGACAGAAGCTGAAGCCACCAGGGAACCACCAATGACAAGCCAAGGAACATCAAAGATCGTCAGCAGCCAGCAGAAGCTAAGAAAAAGCAAGGAAGGGTTCTTTCCTAAAGAATCTTTACCTTCTTTCAGAGGTAACCAACAGCTTATTTCAGACTTTTATCCTCCAGAACTGTGAGAAAATAAATTTCTGTTGTTTTAAGCCACCAGGTTTGTGGTGCTCTGTTATGGAAGCTTTAGAAAAATAATATAATCACATAATATAGAATTGGAGAGAACTGCAATTCCACATATAGTTTATATGAAAATATAAAGTCACTTTCAAGGTCTAAGAAACATTCCTTTATAAACCACTAAGGCTATTTCATAAGCATTATAGCAACTTAGGGTTTCCCTGTTGGCTCAGTTGGTAAAGAATCTGCCTGCAATGTGGGAGACCTGGGTTCGATTCCTGGGTTGGGAAGATTCCCCTGGAGAAGGGAATGGCAACCCACTCCAGTATTCTGACCTGGAAAATTCATTTCTGGGGAATTCATGTCTGGCCTGGAGACCTCAGTCCATGGGGTCGCAAAAAGTCAGACACAACTGAGCGACATTCATTTCACTTCACAGCAACCTATGTGAGAAATACAACTATTCTTTTCACTCTGAAGATGAAAGCGAAAATTCAGAAGAGCTTACCATGAAAGCATGCACTTGAGTTATACCTTAGAACTGACAAACTTTCAGTTTGACCACTCTTAAATTTATTTCTTTAAATGCTGTTACAGAGAAACCGACTCCAGCTCAGAGCAGTAAGTTTCCTTTGGGTAAAGGAGAGACAAAGACAATGCAGTAGGATGTAGCCTGGCTAAGTGGCTGCAATTCTCTTTCTGTCATATACTGGCCAAGACCCCAAGTAACTTATCAACTCTACCTCGCTTATATTATCTGTAAAATGGAGATAATGACAGCTCCTGTCCTACTGGGGGCTTGTTAGTTGCTCAGTAGTGTCTGACTCTTTGCGACCCTATGGACTGTATCTCACCAGGCTGCTCTGTCCAGGGGATTCTCCAGGCAAGAATACTGGAGTGGGTTCAGTTCAGTTCAGTTCAGTTCAGTAGCTCAGTTATGTCTGACTCTTTGCAACACCATGAACTGCAGCACGCCAGGCCTCCCTGTCCATCACCAACTCCTGGAGTCCACCCAAACCCATGTCCATTGAGTCGGTGATGCCATCCAACCATCTCATCCTCTGTCCTCCTCTTCTCCTACCCTCAATCTTCCCCAGCATCAGGGTCTTTTCAAGTGAGTCAACTCTTCGCATCAGGTGGCCAAAATACTGGAGTTTCAGCTTCAACATCAGTCCTTCCAACGAATACCCGAGACTGATCTCCTTTTAGGATGGACTGGTTGGATCTCTTTGCAGTCCAAGGGACTCTCAAGATTCTTCTCCAACATCACAGTTCAAAAGCATCAATTCTTCGGCGCTCAGCTTTCTTTATAGTCCAACTCTCACATCCATACATGACCACTGGAAAAACCATACCCTTGACTAGACAGACCTTTGTTGACAAAGGAATGTCTCTGCTTTTTAATATGCTGTCTAGGTTGGTCATAACTTTCCTTCCAAGGAGTAAGCATCTTTCTTTTAATCTCATGGCTGCAATCACCATCTGCAGTGATTTTGGAGCTCCCCAAAATAAAGTCAGCCACTGTTTCCATTGTTTCCTCATCTATTTGCCATGAAATGTTGGGATTCCCTGGTGGGTCAAATGGTAAAGCATCTGCCTGCAATGTGAAAGATCTGGATTCGATCCCCAGGTTGGGAAGATCCCCTGGAGAAGGAAATGGCAACCCACTCCAGTATTTTTGCCTAGAAAATTCCAAGGATGGAGGAGCCTGGTGGGCTACAGTCCATGGGGTCGCAAAGAGTCGGACATGACTGAGCGACTTCACTTCACTTTGATGGAACCAGATGCCATGATCTTAGTTTTCTGAATGTTGAGCTTTAAGCCAACTTTTTCACTCTCCTCTTTCACTTTCATCAACAGGCTCTTTAGCTCTCCTTCGCTTTCTGCCATAAGGGTGGTGTCATCTGCATATCTGAAGTTATTGATATTTCTCCCAGCAATCTTGATTCCAGCTTGTGCTTCTCATGATGTACTCTGCATAGAAGTTAAATAAGCAGGGTGACAATATACAGCCTTGACGTACTCCTTTTCCTGTTTGGAACCAGTCTGTTGTTCCATGTCTAGTTTTAATTATTGCTTCCTGACCAGCATACAGGTTTCTCAAGAGGCAGGTCAGGTGGTCTGGTATTCCCATCTCTTTCAGAATTTTCCCCAGTTTATTGTGATCCACACAGTCAAAGGCTTTGGCATAGTCAATAAAGCAGAAATAGATGTTTTTCTCGAACTCTCTTGCTTTTTTGATGATCCAGCAAACGTTGGCAATGTGATCTCTGGTTCCTCTGCCTTTTCTAAAACCATCTTGTACATCTGAAAGTTCACAGTTCACGTATTGCTAAAGCCTTGCTCGGTAACCATACCCTTCTCCAGGGTATCTTACTGACCAAGGAATCAAAACCAGATCTCCTACATCACAGGCAGATTCTTTATCATCTGAGCCACCAGTGCTTAGGAGTAACTATTCATAAAGCTCTTAGATTAGGGTTGGGTCCATTGTAAATGCATAGTGTTTGCTAAGTAAGCAAAAATATCTTCTCAGATTGTTCAAATTATTTATGGTTAACCTTAAAGAAGCAGACAATTCCATATCTGGTAGTTAGTGGTTCTCAATCAAGACCAGTTCCTTTCACAAGTTCCTCTCTGCCAGGTAGAGAGTAGGGAATTCATGGAATTGTCCTTCTGGTTGTATTACTGTGAAAGTCCAGAGATACTGGGGGGACCAGGGATGCCAAGAGTTTGTAGCGTATGGGATAGTCTCTCACAACTGGGAACTATCCTACTTGAAAATGCCAGTTATGCTCCATTTGTAAAATACTGCTCAAGAAATATTTGCTCAATGAATACACAGCTATAGGAGAATACATCTAAATGAGATATACCTCTACTTCATAAAAATAAATATAGCTTTACTTATGTTTATTCCTGGAAAATCTGTACAGTATACTAGTACCAAAGAAACAGGGAAATTTTTAACAAGAAATTTTGAACCAATTCCCTGAAAACTTGATCTATAAAATATTTGCACTGTCAGTTCCAAATACTAACGGGAGCTTCTTTTAGAATGATGAAACACTGTTCCTATGGATAGCTGAGGGCACTGGAGCACACCACAGTGGCACAGTCACTTCTCTCCTCCCTATGAGAGTCTTCTGATCTCAGTCTCTACACACTGGAAGCTAACTGTCCATACCTCACGGCAGTGCAAGACAGAGGAACTCTACCACGTGTCAGCAGCCCACTACCCACCACCCCCAGTCACTTCTGCTGAGAATGGGAAAAGAAAAACAATGACATCACATGACAATACAGGGACTTTAACCGTCACTCTAATAATTCTTTACAATTACTTATAATCTAAGTTTTAAATATAACAATATTATTAAACCTAGTTCTTAAATTATCCTGAAAAAAAAAACAATTTCATAAAAGACACTGCACTCTTTTGAAGAAATCAAGCTTATTTTTTACTTCTTCGATCATTAATTTTGACAAACATTTGCAAAGTATCCCTCTGTGTAAGGGATTCGGTGGTGTGTTTAACCAATTACTTTCTTCCATGGAGTCTATTTCCTAGTGAGATTTATAAGCAGAAAATCTGTGACTTTTGTGTGTTTATTATATTCTGCAGTAGAAAAAAGTACTACTTAAAAAATCCCAAGTTATTAAAAGTTACTTGTAACAACAAAGCTAGCTAAACACATTTCAAATAAAACATGGAGTGACCTATGTTTCTCTGTTTTCTACACTGGAAGTTTCTCAATGGGACTTGAAAACTTGGACACTTGATAAATACATTTTTACAAGACTTTTGATACATTAGAGTATAAAATATTCTTACCTCAAAGAGTGGTAAATCATGGGACAAAAATTTTGGCAAATTTACATCAATAATAGATCTAAGCAGCAGAATTTCTTCATTTTCATTTGGATATTTCAGCTGAAAGAAAATATACTCATGATGACATCTGTATCTGTTAACTGCACTCCATGCCTGTTCATACACACAAGCACCCAGGCCCCAGAGGGCCTTCAAACCCATGCAAAGATGTCATTTATTTTCATTTCACTGGGCTGTTATTAATTTCAGAAACTGACAATTATACTTGTTGAATTTTATACTAGCACATAATGAAATTCTAAGTTTAACTAACTACCTTTTCATAGACACTCTCGGTAAAAAGCTATTGGTCATGATTTTCAGAGTTTGGAAGTTGCCATTGCTTCTATCCTGGGTAAGACCTTGCCTGTCCTATGCATTCAAAACCAGCAGTCAGTTGATAAGTGTAAATAGTCATTAAAAATGGGGATTCATTAAAATATTTAAAGTTAAAACATATAAATATTCACTCATTTGCCCATATTTTGGTGTCAAGGCTTTTTCTCTGAGGGTGGAGTTCTGCACAATTTTTCTTGTACAAAACAAAACCAAAAACAATCAATAATGAGTCACCGCTCTAGATTTTTTGTGTTTTATTGTTTCTGTTTTTTAAAGATAATCATTCTCTTCAAAGATACTTAGGAGACAATCTAAATGTAGCATCCTCATGAATTGTTCTTTTTCAGTCTTACTTTTCTTATCCACATCTAATTTCAAGTTAACTTTTTAGCATTTTATCTTTACTCAGTTTTTCTTAAACAAGGAACTCAGTTTTCATAAAAACAAACCTCTTCTTTTCATGCTCATATACCATCAGTTTCATTGACAATTAATTAAAGGACATAACAACAATAACATAACCAACTAGCTTCAGAAAGTTTCGAGAACAAGTCACCTGACCATAAGTGGGAGGGCAGGGTGGCATGCCACCTTCTGACTGCACACTTGGTACTAGCATGCTTGAGTGTGTTCCCCTGGCAGCGGGGAGAGGGCTGGTTAACGCACTGTCACTTGAGTAGAGGGTGCTTTGGAAAATATATATTAAATTCCAAAACACCTGTGGTAAACAAAGGTTTACTAAAAACGTGGCTGAACTCAATTCGTTGCTCATGCCTATAAGATGGTTCATGTAATTCACAAAAAAATCTGAACTCAGAAATGTTTCTCTCAACTTCTATACTTGATTCAAAATTTCACACCAAAGCTATTCCCACCATCATCAGTTTAGGTTTCCAGAACCCTTATCTTGTTCTCTGGAATCTTTCTAGTAAATTCCATGCTCCTACTTAACTGGCTTTAACTTTACAAAGTCAATGATGCCTGGCAGTTAAGGCCTGCTGTCTCTGAATTACCAGAGCTGCCAAACCTAAAGCTAGCTCTGCTAACATGGACTTTGTCTTTGCATCAACCTAACCACACAGCAATTATGAAGTGTCAGAAGTCTGTTTTGTCAAAAGGCTATCATCTTAAAACAAACATTTAAATTGTTTCCTGATAAAATAGAAACAAACTTCAAACTATTCAAGCCAACACATTCAACAATTCTAAATTAGCTTTTGACAAAGAATGATAGGATTCATTGGCAGAATTCATTTGCTGCGTAACTTTAATAGTTCAATTCCACAGTCAAGATGTCAGTGATGACATACAGTAGAACAAAGCATTATCTTTCCCATTATCTGACCACAATGCAATCATGACACGTCAGGTTAATACAAATTGTTGCTTCTAGTTGCATTTGTTTATTACTAAAAATAATGACTTGAAGTCATGTTAGACAAATGTGAAATAGAGTATCACCACTATATATCAGAATTCCTGGTAACATCATTTAGAAGTCAAAAATGCATGCCATTGTTTTTAATCACACAGGATATATTTTAAAATCTCCCGCAGTCATGAACATGAAAATTTTTATAAGCTACAAGGTCAAAGTTTGCATTTTGCTGTTAATTAATCCCACGGACAGAGAAGCCTGGCAGGCTACAGTCCATAGCGTCTCAAAGAGTTGGACACGACCGAAACGACTTAGCACACATGGCCTATCTTGCTTACTTTCATAAAGAAAAAAGAACAGTTATACTTTATGTTTCTACAAAATACTTCCAATGAAAAGTTACCCCAATCTTAAAATATTTGCCCTTTTAATCAATATAATTATGATTCATACCATCTTAAAATGCACACATTATACTGCAAATCCATTACTGGTGGTATGTGTGTGTGCATGCTCAGTCAATGTCTGACCCTTTGCAACCGTCTGGACTCTAGCCCACCAGGCTCCTCTGTCCATGGAATTTTCCAGGAAAGAATACTGAAGTAGGTTGCCATTTCCTACTCCAGGGGATATTCCTGACTCAGAGATAGAACTTGCGTCTCTTGTGTCTCCTGCCATGGCAGGTGGATTTTTTACCATTGCACCTTGCAAACCCATTACTGCTAGTGCGTAGTTGGCTGCAACTCTATAATTATATTAAATAACAATGTCTAGGAATTTTGTACATTTATATTAATTATACACACGTTGTTTCCTTTAAAATTACGTATGTTCACATAGACTAAATGCTTTCCAAGTATTTCTCAGCAGCAAGGAATTTTATTCCTCAGTAGTACTCAGTTTCATATAATTAAAACCGTGGGATGGAACTCAAATCACTAATCACATGGCTAAGGTTTTACAAATCATAAAATGTCCTTTTTCATGTGTGCAAATAATCAATTATTTTAGTAAAATAAGGAACTTTTTTTCCAGTTGATGGAATCAATCAGTTATTGGAGCTCTGTAAAGACACATGGTCCTGAGATTTACAAACAGGAAATGAATGAATAAGAAGTTACTTGAGTTTCTACCTTTAGATTCCCGGCAGCGGTAAGCACTGACTTCACGGCTCTCATTCCATAGTCATAGTGATGTTGTGATGACAACTGCTCTGAACACAGGCGATATGTAGCCACAATCTTCACTGACAGTGGCCGAGCTGTGACAAAGCCACAGGAGTACAGGACGATTTCAGCAATCATAGCGTAGTCAGGCACCATCATTGCTACTGTCCGAAAGAGCGCCTGTGGGAGTGGAGAAAAGGTGCTTTTATAAACAGGCCATCATGAAGATAGCTTGACTCTTTATAACATGCTACAATGTTATAGCTTTTTCGCAATAATACTGTTACAATATCCATATCCTACAGGTAAAACATTTTAAAATGTGACTTCTTGTTATTGTTATATAATAAAGAAATCATTAACTTTTTATCCAAATATTTTTTCTGAAATTATGCTTTGAGAACACTTCAAATTTCTGTCATACCTAGGGTTTTGGTGAATTATTAACTCAAGTATTAAGTATCCATTATGTTCTATTCCTTTGTAGAAAGTGACATGTTACAGGGAAAAAGCATTAGACTCTGCTGAGATGTTGGGTTTCTCATTGGAGCTGTTAGAAAGTGGCTGGTATTGGGAGACTGTGCTCTAAGTGAAGATCTCTAGATATCTAACTGATTAAGGTAACTCCTAATAACAAGGGTATGTTACATAAGTGATGAATTTTGAGATATTTTTTAACCTTTTTGTGTCTTCAGTCACCATGTCAGTTCAAGCATAATAAAGGGGAAAAAGCTGAAAACAAGTACGGGATGATTATCATTAGAGATAAATCCATTTTCCTAATTCTAAGATAATTTTTCCTCATGGTATTTTAAATGTTGTGGGACAAATGTTGTGTGATGGAAAGCAAATAGAAAACTGAATATATTTGGAAAAAATAAGAAAATTTAACTTTAAAAAGTGAGTTTCTATCAGGACTTATTTCAATAGCTCGAGCATGAAAACATGGCTGTCTTATACTAAAGCAGGGGAACAACAGTGTTACATAAAATGACAATATATTCAAATAATGAATAATAATTGTACGGAATGGCAGTCACATTCAGACAGGTTATAAATACCTTTTGGGAACTAGCTAAGTTACCGAAAACACAAGGGAGGGAGAGAATAAGGACATTTTGCCTTAGTGATCTGTTATGATACTTAATTGAGAATAAAAGACTTGCATCAAGCAAGATAGTTCCAATGCATTACATTAATTACTAGCTAGAGGTCTTAGCACTGCTATTTTATCAATAAGTTTAGCATTCAAGAAAGGAAAGAATAAAATATTAAAAGTATAGAGCATGGACAAATAATTTGTAACAGAGATGCTTAAACATGTGCTTAAAACTACTACATACCTGGGGGGTGGAAATGCAAGAGAATTACTATAAAGATGGTACCTCTTTTAAAGGGTAGGTTCTTAACAACTTTTTTTAATCAATAAAATAGAGAATGAATGAATGAACTGGTGATTTAGCTGGTCAATGCCTAAGTTAGGGTGATACAAACTTTCTTTTGTGGTTGTTCAGTCACTAAGTCATGTCCAACTCTTTGTGATTCCATGGACTGTAGCACGCCAGCCTTCTCTGTCCTCCACTATCTCCCAGACTTTGCCCAAATTCATGTCCATTGAGTCAGTGATGCTATCTGACCATCTCATCCACTGCCTCCCCCTTCTCCTTTTGCCTTCAGTCTTTCTCAGCATCAGGGTCTTTTCCAGTGAGTTGGCTCTTTGCATGAGGTGGTCAAAGATTGGAGCTTCAGCAAGAGTCCTTCCAATGAATATTCAGGGTTGATTTCCTTTGATATTGACTGTTTTGATCTCCTTGCTGTCCAAGGGACTCTCAAGAGTTTGCTCCAGCATCATATTTAAAAAGGATCAGTTCTTCAGCACTCTGCCTTCTTAATGGTTCAATTTTCATATTCGTCCATACGTAACTACTGGAGAAACCATACCTTTGACTATAGGGGGCCTTTGTGAGCAAGGTGGTGTCTCTGCCTTTTAATAAGCTGTCTAGGTTTGTCATGCTGTCTAGGTTGGTCATAACTTTTCTTCCAAGGAGCAAGTGTCTTTTAATTTCATGGCTGCAGTCAATACCTACAGTGATTTTGGAGCCCCCCAAAATAAAGTCTGTCACTGTTTCCACTGTTTCCCATCTATTTGCCATGAAGTGATGGGACGGGATGCCATGATCTTAGTTTTCTGAATGTTGAGTTTTAAGCCAACTTTTTCACTCTCCTATATAGCACATTAAAAAGCAGAGACATTACTTTACCAACAAAGGTCCATCTAGTCAAAGCTATGGTTTTTCCAGTAGTCATGTATGGATCTGAGAGTTAGACTATATAGAAAGTTGAGTGCCAAAGAATTCATGTTTTTGAACTGTGGTGTTGGAGAAGACTCTTGAGAGTCCCTTGGACTGCAAGGAGATCCAACCAGTCCATCCTAAAGGAAATCAGTCCTGAATACTCATTGGAAGGACTGATACTGAAGCTGAAACTCCAATACTTTGGCCACCTGATGCGAAGAACTGACTCATTAGAAAAGACCCTGATGTTGGGAAAGACTGAAGGCAGGAGACGGGAACGACAGAAGATGAGATGGTTGGATGGCATCATGGACTCAATGGACATGAGTCTGTGTAAACTCCAGGAGTTGGTGATAGACAGGGAGGCCTGGCGTGCTGCAGTCCACGGGGTCACAAAGAGTTGGACATGACTGAGCGACTGAGGTTTTTCATAACTTTCCTTCCAAGAAGTAGGCGTCTTTTAATTTCATGGCACAGTCATCGTCCACAGTCATTTTGGAGCCCTAGAAAATAAAACTTGTCATTGCTTCCACCTTTTCCTTCTATTTGCCATGAAGTGATGGGACAGGATGCCATGATCTTAGTTTTTTGAATGTTGAGTTTTAAGTCAGTTTTTTCACTCTCTTCTTTCACCCTCATCAAGAGACTCTTTAGTTCCTCTTCACTTTCTGCCATTAGAGTGACATCAGATACATATCTGAGGTTGTTGGTATTTCTCCCAGCAATCTTGATTTCAGCTTGTGCTTCATCCAGCACAGTATTTCACATGATGTGCTCTACATATAAGCTAAAAAAAAGCAGGGTGACAATATACAACCTTCTCATATTCCTTTCCCAATTTTGAACCAGTCCATTGTTCTATGTCCGGTTCTAACTGTTGCTTCTTGACCTGCATACAGGTTTCTCAAGAGACATGTAAGGAGGTCTGGTATTCCCACTTCTTGAAGAATTTTCCACAGTTTGTTGTAATCTATACAGTCAAAGGCTTTAGCATAGCCAGTGAAGTAGAAGTAGATGGTTTTCTGGAATTCTCTTGCTTTCTCCATGACCCAACAAATGTTGGCAATTTAATCTCTGTTTCCTCTGCCTTTTGTAAACCCAGCTTGTACATCTGGAAGTTCTCGGCTCACATTTTGCTGAAGCTTAGTTTGAAGGATTTTGAGCATTATGTTGCTAGCGTGTGAAATGAACACAACTGTATGGTAGTTTGAACATTCTTTGGCACTGTCCTTCTTTGGTGCCGGAATGATAATTCGCCTTCCCCAGTCCTGTAGCCAGTGCTGAGTATTCCAAATTTGCTGACACACTGAGTGCAGCATTTTAACAGTATCATCTTTTAGGATTTGAAATAGCTCAGCTAGAATTCCATCACCTCCACTAGCTTTGTTCATAATAACACTTCCTAAAGTCTGCTTGACCTCACACTCCAGTATGTCCGGCTCTAAGTAAGTGACCAAACCATAGTGGTTATCTGGGTCATTAAGATATTTTTTGTACAGTTCTTCTGTGTATTCTTGCTACCTCTTCTTAATCTCATCTGCTTCTGTTAGGTCCTTGCCATTTCTGTCTTTTATCATGAGCATCCTTGCATGAAATGAAAGGGTAATTTAGTGCTTTAAAAATTAATTTGGATTCTGGCTTACCCCATGGCATACTTTCTTGTGTGTAAAAAAAAAAAAATGGGAAAGTATACATCCAGGTAAACTGCCAGAGCTTGAATAAATTCCAGTACATGTAATCAGTGTTAGCATTACCCTCCATGTTTACCTCAGCAGAAATAAATAATTGTCAATAATTATTCTACTGACTCTGCCCTATAGGGTGGAAGAAGAAGGGCAATACATAAGGAATTATAAATACTTCCTAGAGGAGGCTTTCAAAGAACTATATGTTTGGAAGAACAACAACAACAAAATCTCAAGCAGTAACTTGTTACCATTTCTTCCTTTAGAAATTACAAATAGATTTCATAATATTGTGATTTGTTCAGAAATGAGCTAGGTTTTACTTGATTGAAATGGAGGATTTAGGATCTATTTCACTTTTTTTCTCTGTACTAATGGAGTGTTTCACACTCTTACTCTGAGGAAAGCTATGTATCAGAATGTTACATTTGCAAATCCTCCTGACTGTAGGACAAAACCCTCAATGAACCCCTGACTTCTTGTTCACCTGGAACACCAGACTCCCTCAAATCTCTCCAGACGCTCACACGTCCTTCAGCTCCCTACTTCTGCCTTCTGTCACGCAGAGCAGCCTTGTGTCACAGAGGCCAGGCTCTGTCACTGGAACTGAGTCCAGTTTCACTTGCATTTTCTTTTTCTTGTGCCTTTAGAGTTGGATGCCACAATGTATCATGTTATTGACTTTGTGACATCAGAAGATATAGAATATGCCTATTTTCCATACTACCCAAAGCAATCTATGAATTTAATGAGATCCCCATCACATTACTCTTCACATTTTCCACATAACTAAATCCTAAAATTTATATCACAAAGGGTGTGACATGACTTAGTGACTGAACATAGAAGACTCAGAATTTCCAAAGAAATCCTGAGGAGAAAGAACAAAGCTGGAGGCATACCCACCCAGACTTCAGACAATACTACAAGGCTTACTACAAGGCTCCATTAATCAAAATAGCAGGGTACTGACACAAAAACAGACACATCAGTGGAACAAAATAGAGAGCCCAGAAGTAAACCCACACACCTACAGTCAATCTTTGACAAAGAAGGCAAGAATATACAACAGAGAAAAGATAGTCTCTTTAGCGAGTGGTATTGGAAAAGTTAGACAGCCACTTGTAAATCAAAGAAGTCATAACATTCCCTCCCATTTTACACACACCAAAAGTGAAAAAAAAAGTCAAAATGGCTTAGAGACTTAAATATAAGACAGATACCATAGAACTCCTAGAAGAAAACACAGGCAAAACATTCTCTGACATAAATTGTACCAATATTTTCTTAGTCTCCCAAGGCAATGGAAATGAAGGCAAAAATGAACAAATGGGAATAATCAAACTTAAAAACTTTTGCTCAGCAAAGAAAATCATAGGAGGAAATATTTGCAAACAATGCAACCAACAGGGGCTTAATTTCCAAAATATAGAAACATCTCATATAACTCAACAGCAAAAAAGCAAACAACCCAATCAAAAAATGAGCAGAAGACCTAAATAAATATTTCTCCAAAGTACACATACATATGGCCAATAGGCATCTCAAAAGATGCTCAAAGTCTCTAATTAGTAGAGAAATACAAATCAAAACTACAGCGAGGTATCCCCTCACAGTGGTCAGAATGATCATCATATAAAGGTCTACAAATAATAAAAGCTGGAGAGGGTGTGGAGAAAAGGGAACCCTCCTTCATGGTTGGTGGAAATGTAAATTGTGCAGCCACCACAGAAAACTATATAGAGGTATTCCATAAACTAAAAAGAGTTGCCATATGCTCCAGCAATCCAACTCCTGGGCATACAGCTGGGGGAAAAAAATGAAAATTCTAATTTGAGAAGATAAATGCACCCCAATGTTCACAAGCAGCACTATTTACAAGAGCCAAGACATGGAAACAACCCAAGTGCCCATAAGCTGATGACTGGAATAAGAATATGTTATATACATATATATATATATGTGTGTTTAAGAATATGTGAGACATATACACATTATATATATAGAGAGAAGAGCTATCACAACGGTGATAGGTGAACCACTGCAGTAAGACATGTAAGAGAATACTGAAGAGGAGTGGGAGCAAGGCATGGCCATAGCACTGGCCAGGAACAGCAGGAGTTACAAGACTGGTTTTGGTAACTGACTGAAATCGCTGGGTGAAGAAGAGGGAAGCTTCAAGGATGATCCTGAAGACATGAAAACACTTTCTGGGTCTCAGCAGGCTTTAAATAGATAGTTTTCAGACACTTAATTATGTCTGACACTCTGCAGGCCCATGGGCTATAGCCTGCCAGGCTCCTCAATCCATGGAATTTTCCAGGCAAGAATACTGGAGTAGGGTGCCATTTCCTACTCCAGGAGATCTTCCCAACTCAGGGATCGAACCTGTGTCTCTTGCTTCTTCTGCATTGGCAGATGGACTCTTTATCACTAGTGCCATCTGGGAAGCCCATATATTTTTATCTATATATCTTTCATTTCAGGCTAAGACATTTTTCCAAATTGTTAGGTACTTCCAGATGTACTTGAAAAGAGATGTTTTATAGCAGCTCTAACCAACCAAGAAGACTGCACAAAAGGAATGAAAACAACAAAAAGCTATTAGAATTTGAGAACAGCTTTTGACCTAAAATAGAAAGAAACTACACCAAGCACCACTGTTTCAACATGCACAATAAATAAAACATGGAGGAGTCCACACAGGGCATTAACAGACTCAACCCATGATGGCCCCCGTTTTTTACTGATTAATTGCTCACAGATATTTTGCCTTTACGAATACTTATGTATTCAGATCAATCCTACCGAATAAAAGAAAACCAAGAGTGAATTAAAAAATTAGACCAAAAGAGCTTTCCAAATGTATCAGTTCAGTTCAGTCACTCAGTCGTGTCTGACTCTTTGCGATCCCATGAATCGCAGCACGCCAGGCCTTCCTGTCCATCAACAACTCCAGCAGTCTATCCAAACTCATGTCCATTGAGTCGGTAATGCCATCCAACCATCTCATCCTCTGTCGTCCCTTCTCCTCCTGCCCTCAATCTTTCCCAACATCAGGGTCTTTTCCAATGAGTCAGCTCTTTGCATCAGGTGGCCAAAGTATTGGAGTTTTCAGCTTCAGCATCAGTCCTTCCAATGAATATTCAGGACTGATTTCCTTTAGGTTGGACTGGTTGGATCTCCTTGCAGTTCAAGGGACTCTCAAAACTCTTTTCCAACACCACAGTTCAAAAGCATCAATTCTTCCATGTTCAGCTTTCTTTATAGTCCAACTCTCACATCCATACATGACTTTGTTGACAAAGTAATGTCTCTGCTTTTTAATATGCTGTCTAGGTTGGTCACAACTTTCCTTCCAAGGAGTAGGCGTCTTTTAATTTCATGGCTGCAATCACCATCTGCAGTGATTTTGGAGCCCAGAAAAATAAAGTCAGCCACTGTTTCCATGTTTATTTGCCATGAAGTGATGGGACCAGATGCCATGATTTTAGTTTTCTGAATGTTGAGGTTTAAGCCAACTTCTTCACTCTCCTCTTTCACTTTCATCAACAGGCTCTTTAGTTCCTCTTCACTTTCTGCCATATGGGTGGTGTCATCTGCATATCTGAAGTTATTGATATTTCTTCTGACAATCTTGATTCCAGCTTGTGCTTCCTCCAGCCCAGCGTTTCTCATGATGTACTCTGCATATAAGTTAAATAAGCAGGGTGACAATATACAGCCTTGACATACTCCTTTTCCTATTTGGAACTAATCTGTTGTTCCATGTCCAGTTTTAACTGTTGCTTCCTGACCTGCATACAGGTTTCTCAGGAGGCAGGTCAGGTGGTCTGGTATTCCCATCTCTTTCAGAATTTTCCAGTTTATTGTGATCCACACAGTCAAAGGCTTTGGCATAGTCAATAAAGCAGAAATAGATGTTTTCTCTGGAACTCTCTTGCTTTTTCGATGATCCAGTGAATGTTGGCAATTTGATCTCTGTTCCTTTGCCTTTTCTAAAACCAGCTTGAACATCTGGATGTTCATGATTCATGTATTGCTGAAGGCTGGCTTGGAGAATTTTGAGCAATACATTACTAATGTGTGAGATGAGTGCAATTGTGTGGTAGTTTGAGCATTCTTTGGCATTGCCTTTCTTTGGGATTGGAATGAAAACTGACTTTTTCCAGTCCTGTGGTCACTGCTGAGTTTTCCAAATTTGCTGACATATTGAGTGCAGCACTTTCACACATCATCTTTCAGGATTTGAAATAGCTCAACTGGAATTCCATCACCTCCACTAGCTTTGTTCATAGTGATGCTTCCTAAGGCCCACTTGACTTCACATTCCAGGATGTCTGGCTCTAGGTGAGTGATCACACCATTGTGATTATCTGGGCTGTGAAGATCTTTTTTATACAGTTCTTCTGTATATTCATGCCGCCTCTTCTTAATATCTTCTGCTTCTGTTAGGTCCATAACATTTCTGTCCTTTATTGAACCATCTTTGCATGAAATGTTCCCTTGGTATCTCTAATTTTCTTGAATAGATCTCCAGTGTTTCCCATTCTGTTGTTTTCCTCTATTTCTTTGCAGTGATAGCTAAGGAAGGCTTTCTTATCTCTCCTTGCTATTCTTTGGAACTCTGCATTCAGATGGGTATATCTTTCCTTTTCTCCTTTGCTTTTCGCTTCTCTTCTTTTCACAGCTCTTTGTAAGGCTTCCTCAAACAGCCATTTTGCTTTTTTCCAATGTATATTGGAATGTATATTTTTTCCAAATGTGTATTGGAATAAAAAGTCACAAATCCTCCTTCTTAGATGAAGGAGGATTTACCAATTTCCATTTTTAAATCATACCTTCCTTCACAAAGGCAAAGTACTAAAACATCACATCAAACAAAGAAAAGTGCAAGGAATAGAAATACCATAAAAATTCTTGGCAGCAGTTGGTCCAATCAAAAGTTTTTTTGGTGGAAAAGAAGAATACCTCACCTCATCTAAGAAGCTGTCATTCTAAAAATGTGAATAATGGAAGGAATGTAGGATTTAGAGTCAGAAAACTTGGTTTTGGATCTGCAATTACCACTGTATTATTATTCACCCTTTTTTCTCCAGCACTAGCATAAACTTGCAGTTCACCAGAAAAGGATATAAAAAGTCTAACAAAGAAACGGGGGAAAGGTCATATTTCAGTAATAATCAAAGTTTTTTTTAAAATGAAGATTCTAGTCTAGTCAATTAGCTATTTTGTTCTTACAAGAAAACAAACAGTGCTACGTATTAAGGGGAACTGAAAATTGATATAGGATGTAAATTGTTTCAACCTCTGTTAGAAGGCAATCCAGCAACACAGCTCTTGGTCCTACGACTCTCCTAATGAAATACCTTAAAATAGAGAAATGCTTTAAGTAAAAATTTCCCACTTCCCGTTGCAGTATTATCTATAAAGAAGGAAAACTAGACACAATCTAAATTTCAAACTGTAAACACAGTTCAATAAACTTATTTACAGTTTGAATCATGTTCATAAAGATAGAAAAATGCCCGTATTATAATATTAACATGAACAGACCTTCCCCCAGTATTCACAGTTGTCTGATTTCAACATTTAATATTGAGGAATACCACATAGTAAACAGTAGAATGGGTACCTTTTCCAATATTTCCTATGTTTTCCAATTTTTATACTTATCATCAGTTTTAAAATAGAAGTTCTAGAAATTGCATATCTTTTAAAGGTAATCAAAGGTTTAAAATTTTTCTAAAACAGTTGTCTAAAATATAACATCTAAAACTGTTTTACGTAAAATTCAAGAAGAGCATGTTCTTTTTATACATTAACTTTGTAAATCACAACAAGGAAACAGATTGTATAATTGCCTTTTCTGTACCTTTAGATTATCAGGCAGTTCTGATCGTCCAGCATATCCAGGGTTCATTGTTATAAAGACAGCACACGTGGGGTCAAGTTTTAATTCAGTTCCTTCAAACACTAGTAAATCAGCACCTGCATTAATACCTGTGGGTAATCAAGGATGAAATGACTTAGCAATTCCACATATAAATGGGACTCGTGCCATTCATTATGTCCTATATTTCTACTGTTTCCACACAACGCAGAGACAAACTAGTCCATTACCTCTTTGGATAGTAAGAATTTGTTGAGCAACCACAGACAGCACTTCCAAATCAATTCTGTTAAACTCATCAAAGCAAGCCCAGGCACCACAAGATAACAGTCCCTGGGAGAAAAGAGTAATGAAAATTTTCAATTTTATCTGATTGAATATTACATTGAAATGTTGTATTTTCACCTCATCTCCTCACAGATTTAATATCCTATCAAGGAAATTGCTTATTCACCTTTATCTTTAAAGACAGCTTACTCTTTTATTACCAATTCATTATTCTGCATGAATAAAGAGTTTGATGAATTGAAAATTTTTCCAATTGATTTTTGTTTTACTTTCCCTGTGTATTTTTTGGCATTTAGATGTATATCTATAATTTTAAAGCCTTTCTTATTTTTTAGTTACAAATTGATTTTAATCACTTTTTCCTTACAGACTCCATAGAATGGATTGTAATAATCCTTTAAATAAGGTGACTCCTGTTGTCAATGAGACTACCCTGTAACCTGAGTACCTTAATGACCAGCTAACACCATTGGAGGCCCCAGCTTGCAATCCTAACTTACAGCTACCTCAAAAATAACTAGGTGCCATTTGGTCATAGTAAAAACTAGAAAGTCAGACTTGAGTAGCTGAGTCCAAATTCAAATTAAATTCTTTAAAAATGCAAAAATGATTACTGAATGTACATTCTCTAGACTGTATATGTATGTATGTGTATTTCACTAAGCACCTATAATATGAAGGACATGATGCATGGCACTTTGTATATATCTTTTATACAAGGAAACTAAGGCTATGTCACATAAGATGCTAAGTATTTAGTACAATGCCACATATCTAATAGTGGCTAACATTGGATTTGTGTACAGTTCCATCTATTCAAACACGCTGGATTAAACATGAACACCATGCATGTCAAAGAATAGTACATTTTCATTATTTAGTGAAGACTCTAAGACTGAGAAATCTAACACATGACATAATAAAAGGATTAGAAATCACAGAGAACAAAATGCTTATAAATTCACATGTTCAGAGTTATACAGATTGTGAGGTTCTAGTAAGATCTCTGTCTTTTTAATTCTGTACCCCTATTATTCAGCATGATCCTAATATAAATTGTCCATATAATCAATACTTATCAATAACAAAACAATATTTTAATATATGAATCTATATCAAAGCATTAAGAATATTATTATATAGATTTGAAAACTTAGTGCATACCAGAATTTTCTTGAAACATTTAGGAATATAATGGCTATTTAAAGTACACAGGGAATCTTTTAGATTTGCTGATTATTTCTTTAATAAGCATTACAGTGAGGTTGTATATCATTATAGAAGATGATTGAAATAGCTACTGATCATTCAAAGGTTTTCTTCATATTTTACTTATTATAATATTTTCCTTTATTTTACTATTATTCTAATTGTTTCAGTGTCACAAATATAGAAACTTCTGATGTTCCAAATATTTTATTAAATGACTAGGCCATATTTCAGTCAGGAATAGTTTACTCATAGGGTAGGGTTGTTATGTTTTGTTAGTGGGAGTAGTGTTTTTATCCTAAAACACATTTATTTGTTCTTTATTTATAATGTTTTTATACTGCGGGATAGCCTAGTAATTTTTTTTAATTTATTTTTTTTCCAGATTTTATTATCATTTTTTTAACTTTATAATATTGTATTGGTTTTGCCATACATCAACATTATTTTTAATTGCAGGACAATTGCTTTACACTATGGCATTGGTTTCTGCCAGACATCAACACGAATCAGTCATAGGTACACAAATGATTTGAGTATTTTTTCAATGTTAACTTTTTCTGGAGTTATCTTTGAAAATTAAGGATTAAAGAATCATTAAATTGTAATTTGCAAAGTATACAAAAATAGAAATTAAAAAAACAAGTAAGTGGAACTCATAATCCCACATGGATAATTTTGTGTTCAATTGTGCCACCTAATATTTTAAGGAACAACAAACTATAGCAACAAAGCATCAAAATGACCAGATGCTCAAAGGTTACTCAATGAACTTAGCCAGAGACTTTATATCTTTCACTCCCCTTTTTGCAATCTTACCAACTTGTAAGAGTGGGAGTCTGACTCAGAATAAGAAAAAACAAAAGGATTTCAAGTCCACCAAAAAGATTAAATAGAATGTGTCTATAAAAGTAAATTATTGAATCATAACTCATTAATAATGAAGTCTTTAGAGAACTCAGTATTTACAGGATGCAATATAGCTCAGTTGGTAAAGAATCTGCCTGCAATGCAGGAGACCCAGGTTCAATTCCTGGGTCGGGAAGATCCACTGGAGAAGGGATAGGCTACCCACTCCAATATTCTTGGGCTTGCCTTGTGGCTCAGTTGGTAAAGAATCTGCCTGCAATGCAGAATACCTGGGTTCAATTCCTGGGTTGGGAAGATCCCCCAAGAAGGGAAAGGCTACGCACTCCAGTATTCTGGACTGGAGAATACCATGGACTATACTTATGGGGTCACAAAGACTCGGACATAACTGAGGGACTTTCACTTAAAATAATGGTTCTCAAACTTCTAGTTGCCCAGTGTATTGAAGGGACACCACTCATCCATTACTATCAGGAATACTGACCCTTTATAAAGCAAGGACTGAAGAGGGAGGTAGAAAGTGTGAAAGTGTTAGTCAGCTCAGTCATGTCCCACCCTGCATCCCAAAGGACTGCAGCCTACCAGGCTCCTCAGTCCATGGAATTCTATGGCAAGGATACTGGAGTGGGTGGCCATTCTCTTCTCCAGGGGATCTTCCTGACCTAAGGATTGAACCTGGGTCTTCTATGTTGCAGGTGAATTCTTTACTATCTGAGAGGGAGGTAGAATTCCTTCTCAAATAAGCTTTTGATATAACTCTACTTACAGCAAGTCTTTTGTATGCATCAAATTATGTTTCATTATAAAAAGTCTTTCTGAGAAGTTATCATATCATAAATGAGGAGTACACTCAAACCTTAAAGAATTTTCCTAGAGCCAGATAGTCCAACCCATCAGAGCAATTGAAAACAACACATTGCTTGGCTACAGCTTTGGCTAAATCTTTAGTAGTTTCAGTCTTTCCAGTGCCAGCTGGCCCCTCAGGTGCTCCTCCAAGGTGCAGATGAAGGGCTCCAAATAAGGTTCTGAAATATAGGAAATAAACAATCTTTGTGTAATAATGTGATTTTTATATACATTCAGAAAAAAATTTAAATCAAGAGCCAAATTTTCTACTTCCTCACCAAAAATTCCTTCCTTCCTACTAACCTATGAAAATCTTTGTTTTATATTTTACTTCTGAATAGCTGTATATGTGACAAAATCAGAACAAACTCACCTTTGAAATTCAATGCTGACTTCTGGAGAATTCAGTTGATCCTGAACCATCCAATTACCTTACTGCAAGCATATGGAAATGCTACATAAAAAATGATAACTTTGGAAATATAGAACCATTTTTGAGAGAACGAAAAGCAAATTATCAAAGAAAAGACAATGCATAGCTGGAAAAGTAATTAGGTGCTAAAGCTGTAGAGGTGTACATTAGTTTGGAATTTGTAAATAAACACAAGTGCATTTATACCCACACAGAAACAAAAGTTCTTAGAACTGAGCAAGCTGACGAGCTGGAATGGATTCACTATTTAAACCCAGAAGATTTGAAAGGTTGCCTTTGGTGTAAATGGAAACTAAAATGACTTCACCAGCCTATTCAGGAGACAAAGATTGTCAATGAAGGGACAGAAAGCTTATACTCCATGCAGTGCCCAGTGAGAAATCGACATCATTCATAAAGGGTGCCATCAAATTTCCATTCCCTGGTAGCTCAGCTGGCAAAGAATCCACCTGCAATGCAGAAGACCCCAGTTTGATCCCTGAGTCAGAAAGATCCGCTGGAGAAGGGACTAGCTACTGATAGGCATATGAAACCAAACTGAGAAATTAGCATTAAAATTTTGTTCTGGACCAGAGAAAACCCTAGAGCCCTCCACAGAGATAAATGTAAAACTGTTCCACATGGACACCTCCGCAATTGAGAAATGGAAGACCACCTGGGGAAACAATCCTACTAAAATGAGCTCACAGTTAAAACCAGAAAGAGAGATCAAAATTAAGAATCAGACTTGCAATGACAAAGGCAATTAGGCAGTTGGACAATGGTCTGAGAGGGCTAGTGTATATATGGCACTCTGTCTTCTTTAGTATTCTGGTGGTTTAGGAAGATTTTAAATAAAAAGCAATAGACATCAGACAACTGTGAGGAAAAAAAGAAGTCAGTCTTATAAAAGAGGAAACTGGAAATCTAACAATGAAAAATATAATCTCTGAACTTTTGAAAATTCAATGAACAGAATAAATAGCAGAGAAAACATACAGAAACAGAATTATGCACACTAGAAGATAAGTAGGAGGAAATCATCCAGGGAAAGAGGCCAACAATAAGAAAAAAGAAGGAAAAGAAAGGGGAAAAGGCAAAATTCTAAAAACAATGGCTGAAAATTTGCTAGAATTGAAAAAGATATTAACTAGAAAAAGTCCCAAGTAGGATATATAAAAACTCCTTCACATCTAATAACATCCAGTGAACATCAATAATAAAGAGAAAACCTTAAAAACTACAAAGGAGAAAGTTACTTATAAAGGAATAAAACTAATAATTAGAATAACAGACTAGTCAGCAGTAGCAATAAATGCCAGTAGAATAATATCTTTGGAGAGCTGAGGGGAAATTACTGTTCATCTACAGTTTTACACCTAGCTAATCTATTGGTAAAGACCCTGATGCTGAGAAAAATTTAGGGCAGGAGGAAAAGAGGGTGACGGAGGATGAGATGGTTGGATGGCATCATCGACTAAATCGATGAGTTTGAGCAAACTCTGGGAGACAGTGAAGGACAGGGAAGTCTGGTGTGCTGCAGTCCATGGGGTAGCAAAGAGTTGGACACAACGGAGAGACTGAACAACAACAATATAGTGAAGACCAAGAAAAAAAGAAGAGCAAGAGGCATTTTAACTTATATGCAGAGTACATCATGCGAAATGCAGGGCTGGATGAAGCTGGAATCAAGATTGCCAGGAGAAATATCAATAACCTCAGATACGCAGATGACACCACCCTTGTGGCAGAAAGCAAAGAGGAACTAAAGAGCCTCTTGATGAAGGTGAAAGAGGAGAGTGAAAAAGTTGCCTTAAAGCTCAACATTCAGAAAACTAAGATCATGGCAGCTGGTCCCATCACTTCATGGCAAAGAGATAGGGAAACAATAGAAACAGTGACAGACTATTTTCTTGGGCTCCAAAATCACTGCAGACGGTGACTGCAGCCATGAAATTAAAAGACGCTTACTCCTTGGAAGAAAAGCTATGACAAACCTAGACAGCATATTAAAAGCTACAATAAACCTATTAAATAGCAGAAACATTACTTTGCCAACAAAGGTCCATATAGTCAAAGCTATGGTGTTTTCAGTAGTCATGTATTTATGTGAGAGTTGGACCATAAAGAAGGCTGAGCACCAAGGAATTGATGCTTTTGAACTGTGGTGTTAGAGAAGACTCTTGAGAGTCCCTTGGACTGCAAGGAGATCAAACAAGTCAATCCTGAAGGAAATCAGTCCTGAATATTCACTGGAAGGACTGATGCTGAAGTTGAAGTTCCAATACTAAGAGCCGACTCATTGGAAAAGAACCTGATACTGGGAAAGACTGAAGACAGGAGGAGAAGGGGACAACAGAGGATGAGATGGTTGGATGGCATCACCAACTCAATGGACATGAGTCTGAGAAAGCTCTGGGAGATGGTGAAGGACAGGGAAGCCTGGCGTGCTGCAGTCCATGGGGTCACAAAGAGTCAGACACAACTGAGCAACTAAACAAAGCGGCATTTTTAGATAAATACTGGTATAGCTCACTACTTGCAGAGCCTCACTTAAACAATAACTAAAAGTTATTGCTTCAGAAGGAGAAAAATTAAACCAAAAATTAGACAAAGGAAAAAGCCATGGTGAGTAAAGATGATGATAAAATTTTTGGCAAATCTACCTATGCTTCCCTGGTGGCTCAGAGGGTAAAGCGTTTGCCTACATTGTGGGAGACCCGGGTTCGAACCCTGGGTTGGGAAGATCCCCTGGAGAAGGAAATGGCAACCCACTCCAGTACTCTTGCCTGGAAAATCCCATGGACTGAGAAGCCTGGTAGGCTACAGTCCATGGGGTCACAAAGAGTCGGACATGACTGAGCGACTTCACTCACTCACTTCACTCACCTACATATTAGTTGTAAAAATGTGTAACAATATATAAATAGAGATCAGCTTGTATCAGGATTTTAACTAAACCCCCAAGCTGGGAGCTTTAAAATATTTAGTCAAGAGGATGCCTGCAGTTTCTGCTGATGGCAGAGTAGGAGAAAACAGGGACAGTAAGAAAGATACACTCTTACTGATGGCAAAACACATGTGCATCATCTGACAAGATCTAGATCCCACTGGTAGGGAGCCAGCCTTGAGTTAAGCTGGGTGGGCCCAGGTGCAGTAGACCCACATAGAATCAGAGAAGACCCCAGGAAGAGGGTCTGTGTGTAGTCGACCTCAGTGGAGGCTGAAGCAAAAGTCACCAGCAGCCAGCCAGAGACAGCATTTTCCACAGGTGGGACGATCAGGTGACTGAGGGCTTCCCCAAATCCACATAAACATCCCTTGGGACATCTGGAACATCTGAACTTGTGCCATCATGGAGGGCACTAGATAGCAAAAGATAGTTGTCACCCCAGACACCTGTCACCTGTAAACCGACCTCTTCCTTTCCTTCACCTCTCCTCTATTGACTTCCAACACTGGAGAAGCCAAAAGAAGGGCTACTGAGGGGAGGGCGCAATGGATAGGGATAATAATGACAAAAGGTTGACCACATTTAGCAATACCTTCCCAAATGCAGGCCACAAGCTTGAGTCAAGCTTGAACTGGGAGGAAGGGATATTTTAAACCAGATGAAAAATAGTAACTGATTTTATACCTAAATGGACTTTTAACATCTGAAAAGAATAACTCTATTTATTAATATATTAGAGTCACCAGAAAGAGTAGGGAATATCTGAGAAAGAGTAGAGTATCCTAGATTTTATCCATAAATGGGGATACTATTTGATAGAGCAAGTTTAAAAGAATAGTGATAAAAAAGGATAAAACTGCTTTCTGCTTGCATCCTGAAACTAGTTTAGTCAATAAACTAGTTATGTTGGAAGAAAATGAAAAAATGAAGTTTAATATAGTATTTAACAAATCTGGAATATGGTGAATGGAAACTGGAAGTTAAAAATAAAGGTCTTTTATTATTCAGAAGGACAACAGAAAACAATGTACATGTAAATACCCATGAGATACATAATGGAGACATCTACCAGTATGTGTGTGGTGAAACCTTACAGGAGAGAGGCCTTGGCTGGAGGCACTGGTTTGGGGATCTTCAGGATGCAGGCTGTTAAAGCCTAAAGAGTAGAGACTTCCCTGGTGGTCGAGTGGCTAACTCCAAGCTCTCAATGCAGATAGCCCCGGGTTCAATTCCTGGTTAGGGAACTAGATCCCACATGCCACAACTAAGAGTTCTCATATCACAACAAAGATCAAGCCTCCCACGTACCACAACTAAGACCACGTGCAGCCAAATACATAAATAAACAAGTTTTTTAAAAAGTCTAAGAGTAGATGAGAACATTCAGGAAACCACGAAGCATGACACAAAGCACTCCATGAAAATACAATTCAAGGGATGAAACAGGATGCCTCAGATGATCCAAAGGAACAGTCAAAAACTTTCAAGAAGGAAGGAGAAACTAACAATGTAAAAAAGTAATAGCACTGCCCAATAATACTTAGGGCTGAGAGGTCTAGAGCCAAGAGGAAGAAGTCAGCAGAGAAAGAAATTGAAGTCAAGTTGAGAAAAGAATTAATAGTCCAGGAAAGACAACAGAGGATATATTTTGGTCCTTAAAAAAATTAAATGATCTAGAGATGAGTGAAAGTTTTTTTCCAATTAGATCTTTAAATTAATGAGTTTACCTGTAACATCTGTCTGTGAGTGGAGTAATAACCAGCCTAGGGGAATTGCCCAGATATTCATATCCATATCGTAAGCCAGCATTGATCATCTTTGTTTCTAAATTATTTTCCTAATATAAATCAGATAAAATGAAGTTAGCTTAAACTGTAAAATTAAAATACTATGAAATCTCAAGCTCTTTAATAAATAATAGCCATACTATAAACAATATCTTTAAAATTCACTTTTCAGACATCATTTACTTCAGTAGAACAATTCGACATCTAATTTCCTTGGATAAGATTTGAAGTCACTGGCCTCAATTTTTCTCACAGAACTTTGGAAAATATATTTGTTCTTTCTCATATTTTCTTTAAGTTTGCTAACACTACTTTATTAAGGTATAATTAACATACAATATTATATTAGCTTTAGGTACATAACATAATGATTCCATTTTACATTTATTACAAAATGATCATCATAATAAATCAACATTTATCATCATACATAGTAACAGAATTTTTTCCTGTGAGACCTTTGAAGATCTACTCTTAGCATACAAAACAATCTTATTAACTATTGTTGTCATGCTGTATATAACATCCCCATGAATTACTTGTTTTGTACTTGGAAGTTTGAACCTTTTGACTCCCTTCACCCATTTCTCTCACCTCTCAACCCGCACCCCCAGCCTTTGGGAACCCCCAGTTTGTTTTCTTTATCAGCTTGTTTCGTGTTGTTCTTTGTTTTATTTTCTTTTGATTTTTAGATTCCACATATAAGTGAGATCCCATGGTATGTGTTCTTTATTTTGGATTTAACCTCTTATCAGATATATAATTTGAAAATATTTTCTCCTATTCAGTAGGTTGCCTTTTCCTTCTGTTGATGGTCTTTCTTGATGTACAAAAGGCCTTTAGTTTGATGTAGTCCCACTTGTGTGTGGCTTTTTTTTTTTTTTTTGCTTTTGTTGCCTTTGATTTGAGTGTCAAATTAAAAAAAAAAAATCCCTATTACCAAAGTCAAGGTGCTTACCTCTCTAAGAGTTTTATGGTTTCAGATCTTACACTCAATTCTTTAATCCATTTTGAATTATTTTTGAGGTATGATGTAAGATAACAGTCCTACTTCATTCTTTTGCATGTGGTTTTCCAGTTTTCCCAACACCATTTATTAAAGAGATTGTCCTTTCCACATTTTATATTCTTGGTTCCTTTGTCATAAATTACCATACATATGTAGATTTATTTCTGGACTCTGTTTTGTTCCAATGATCTATGTGTCTGATTTTATGGCAATACCATACTGGTTTTATTACTTCAGCTTTAGCTTCATTTATTACTTTAGCTTTTTAATATAACTTGAAATCAGGAAATGTGATGCTTCCAGCTTTGCTCTTTCTCAAGACTGCTTTTCTATTTGGGGTTTTTCCTGTTTCCATAAAAATATCAGGATTGTTCTGTTTTTTGTGAAATATGCCATTGGAATTTTGATAGAAATTGTATTAAATCTGTAGATTGCTTTGAGAAGTATGGACCTTTTAAAAATGTTAATCCTTCCAATCCATGAACACAGATCTTTCCCTTTATTCATGTCTTAAATTTCTTTCATTAGTGTCTTATAGTTTCAGTTTATAGGGCCTTCACTTTTTTTGGTTAAATTTATTCCTAGTTTTGTTTTGTTTTTTTTTTGAGCAATTATAAATGGGATCAATGGCAACCCACTCCAGTACTCTTGCCTGGAAAATCCCATGGACAAAGGAGCCTGGTAGGCTGCAGTCCATGGGGTCGCTAAGAGTCGGACACGACTGAGCGACTTCACTTTCACCTTCCACTTTCATGCATTGGAGAAGGAAATGACAACCCACTCCAGTGTTTTTGCCTGGAGAATCCCAGGGACGGGGGAGCCTGGTGGGCTGCTGTCTATGGGGTCGCACAGAGTCGGACACGAATGAAGCGACTTAGCAGCAGCAGCAGCATTCTTAATTATTCTTTTAGATAGTTCATTATTCTTCTATATTTTCAATCATTTATTTCACGAGTTTTCACTATAGAGTATTATCATCATCACCATTTTATATCTAAGGAAGCTGGTGCCTGAAGAGAGCAACTTAACTTGCCAAAGTCACACAACTGGTAAGGGGAAGATAGAGCATTAGAAACTATGATTCCACAGTCTGAACTCCTAACCACTATGCACACAGCCTCATACAGTGTTCCAGGGTTCTGGTTCTTTTATCTCTTCTCCTTCCACTCCATACATCCCCAAAACCTTTCACAAAAGTGACTATGATGAGAAATTTTGAGTCTGTATCTCCAATCATCAGCTCTCTCTTCCCACTCTCAACAGGCCGAACCTTGTTCACTGTACTGTCTCTGCTCCTCCTGCTTCCCTGATGGTGACCGCCATCACCAGCCACCCAGATCCGCTGATAACAGCCTTCCTCCAGATCATATTTCAGGTTCCTTCAACTGATCAATACGAGAAAAGTTTGATGACTAAATCAGACTAAAACATTCTGATTTGTACATTCTTTAGATGTATCAGGAATCAAAAAAAAATTTAAACTGATTAGTTTCAACATTTTGCAGATTCAGCAAGCATAATGACTAATTTCAATTGAGTAAGTTTTTATAATTCCTCACAGTTTGTGTGTGTCTATATGTGAATATTTATTTCTATGTAACTATATATTTGGATATAGATACACACATAGTTTTCCTACACATGACATACAGTTTTTGGCTGCCTTAATCTTCAATGTGGTGAAGGCTTGTTTGGGTATAGTCAGCCATCAGCAAGAAAAATCCTATATTACCAATACTATCACCGATGTAAGCTAGCAAGTACAAATTAAACAGTTGTGATCTGAAATTGCTGTGTAATAACATTCAGTAATATTACTTACTTGCCAATAGTACCTAAGCTGACTTAACCACTCAAAGTCCGAGTCATCATTAACTTTCTTTTTAACAAGTGTTGTGAGAACATCTCTAGCATGGACATCCAGCACCACAAGGGCTCCCAGAGTAACACGATTTTGCTTGGACAATTTGCCACGAACCAAGGTGACAATATCATCAATTTGCTTGTTACATCTTTCCAAATATTCCTCAAGGGCCTGAAAGAAAATAAGATATAATTACTCAATGTGGTCAGAACCCCTTTGAACAAAAATTTGTTGACCTAGCACACATACAGAGTAGAGTAAGTATTATCTACATTTTTATCATAACTTGAAATACTACATAACTTAATCAATTTCTTTTTACTACAAAGGTATTAGGTTTTCAATGGCAACGATCTTTCAGTTGAAAAATCTTTCAGTGGGGAAGATAGAAGGCAAAAGGAGAAAGAGGCTGCAGAGGATAAGATGGTTAGATAACACCACTGACGCAACGAACATGAATCTGAGCAAATTCCAGGAGACAGTGGAGGATAGAGGAGCCTGGAATGCTACAGTCTATGAGGTCCCAGAGTCGAAGATGACTTAGCAACTGAACAAGAAAAATAAATTAGGTGAACAATCTCAATCAGGCCAGACAAAGTAAACATACATGGTCTGTAGCTATCCAACATCCTTCCCTTTCCGCTTTTCAGGCCTGTATGTTCTGTGGTTGGGGTGAGCTGTCAATCATGTTGTCCCATCTCCAAAGCAACATGAAGGAGGGAATGTGTGACTAACAGAGCAAATTACAATTCTTTCCAAGGACTACTATACTGATAGGAAGAAAAGTGCTTTTCACAAGACTTGGAAGACTCTGAGTACACCAATCTGAAGTTACTGAAAGCCTTCACCCTCACTGCAGAATAAAGCCCATAGAGACCAGCAGAGATGAAAAACAGACAACAAAAGAGAAACTGCAAGAGTGATGAACAGAGAGCCTAATTCCAAATGCTCTGTCTTAGATCCCATGAGTCCTAGTACTCACAGGGAGCTGTGAGTACCAAAAGCTTCTGAGTACGATTTGATGCTGGGAAGGACTGAGGGCAGGAGGAGAAGGCAGCGACAGAGGATGAGATGGCTGGATAGGATCACTGACTCAATGCACATGAGTTTGAGCCAACTCCGGGAGATAGTGAAGGACAGGGAAGACTGGTGTGGTGCAGTCCATTACGTCACAGACACGACTTAGCGACTGAACAACAAGAATTAACTATTTACATTAGCAGAATATATTTTTACTTTACTGGAAAAGCCAGACTTAGGACTAAAATTTAGCTTCAAACTGGGATAAATTAAGTTTTTTAGGAACTATATCATATGAATCAATGAGAATTCAGATTGGCTAAATTGAAAAAATCATGATACCAAATTGTTTTTGTTATATTTTCTTCATTGTAAACTGTTCTGTACAGTAAACTAATGAATCTAAAAATAACTACAATTATATAATCTGCCAAAATAAATCTGGTCTGGAATAAAATATTTTTATCATATCTCAGTTCAGTTCAGTTACTCAGTCATGTCTGGCTCTTTCCGATCCCATGGACTGCAGCACACCAGGCTTCCCTGACTATCACCAACTCCTGGAGCTTGCTCAAACTCATGTCCATTGAATTGGTGATATGCACAATGATACATTTACTCAAAATCATATACATATTTTCAATAACCCAAGTTTTGATTACTTCATGCATTTTTAGCCCCTCTAATGCCTCATACTGACTAGTTCCACAGTCAATATTCTTTGAATAAATAAATGGAAATGGATCCTGAGGGGAACAGGTCCTTTGGGAGCAGGATGTACAACAAGGTGCCATTATAGCATTAAGCTCTAGACAACTTGGGGTGTCTGCAGCGAGTGGAAATGCCTAGTCTTCTCTGAGGCTGCCAAGAAGTCTCCAGCTACTCAAGTAAAGTCATTGGCTTCAGATGTGAACCACACATTAATTAAGGAAAAAGTTATCAACACATAAAACACAAAAACATATGCTATCCTCCCAAGATAGAACTACATATTAAATTTTCTTAAATCATCAGTGCTTTCAAATACTAAAACATGTGCCCCTCCTGATGCTGCTACAGAACTTAAATAAACCAAATATGCATGTGATGTGACAGGGACAAGGCACACAGGAGCAGATGAAGGGCATATTGATGCAGAGTATTCACAAGCAGAGGAAAAAGAAAAGAATTCTTAAGGACACATACAAAGCTTAATTTCATTCCATGAAATTTAGCTATGTAAAACACCACAAAATACAACAGAAGAGAACAATCTAGCAAGCAACAGCAAAGACTCTCTAAATCCCACTAAATTACAGCTTTAGAGGACCTACATCTATGAAGCTGAGTTCCCCTGGAATAACAGTCACTCAAGGCATGGATTCTCTGTTTGTCTTTCTGTGTGAATAGTTCTATATGTGTACCATATTAAGCGACAGAAAAAATGGAGTAAACTAATAAATGAGTGAATAAATAACCTCATCTCAGTATCAGTGGATACTGATGTAAACCAAGGTGTGGGGGGGAAACTATTTGTATCTTTATACGATATGGTAAGAATTGCAGGCAGATAGTTTCACTTTTCACTTTCATGCATTGGAGAAGGAAATGGCAACCCACTCCAGTGTTCCTGCCTGGAGAATCCCAGGGACGGGGGAGCCTGGTGGGCTGCCGTCTATGGGGTCGCACAGAGTCGGACACGACTGAAGCGACTTAGCAGCAGCAGCAGCAGCATTTTTGAGGAGAGGACACATTGAAATGGAATGACTTGAACTGTGTGTCTCTTGAGATTCAAATTATGCTTGGGAGGTAAGTAGAAACAAGAAAGGTTTACACTTAAATCCTCTACTTCCACTCCTACCTATTCTTACCAGAGAAAAATACGGTTCTGGCAGACGGGTGCAGTTTAATTAACACCACATTTAAACTGAAGAAACATGGAAGATGCCCGTGAATTTGCCCAGTTTGCTCACAACAAACTTGTTTCTTTGTCCCCTCTATTTCCCACAACAATGAATGAAAAAGCTGTCCTGATGGTTTGGGGCCAGCAAGGAGTAAGAACCAGAAGGCTACACATATCCCCAGTAACCCACACTGGCAATGGAGGAATCCCTTTGTGTGGGGAGGTGGCTGAATGGTAGCTTCACAATGAGAAGACAACTAAAGTTTCTGGACTCATTGGGGAAAAAAAGAAAAATGCACATGGAGACAGAGAGCCAAGAGTCCAGGAGTATCAAGGGCTTATTGCAGTAAGAGAAACCCTTATCCCCGTGCTTTGATTTCCATGAAGAAAGACTTTTTCCCCTAAAATCCCTGATTTCCTGCCCCACATCTTTATTCTTTCCCAGAGGAGAAGTGGTAAGTTGGAATGAACTAAGCAGGTGTTACTCAGCTTGTTCCTCTATGACATCTGCTTGCTTACAAAGAATACAAGACTCTCAAACCCAACACTCAGTGTTCCCCAATACCGCACAGACAATAAGGCCAAACTCCACGTAAAAAAACATGTTTAAAATTCATGGTTTTAAACAACATTTGCAATCGCTGGATTCTGATTGGCCCATCAGTCAAGTGAAAGTTGATCTGCTTGAAATCCTACTTTAAGGATAAGAATGTTGCACTGAATGCAGTTTCTGTTTTTAATTAATAATAGCAATTCAATTAATAATAGTAAATTCATATATCTTCTAGAATAACTAAAAACAAGCTTTACTCAAAATATTAACTAAAAAATAATAGAAAAAATAAAAATAGTCAAAACAAGTCAATTAATATCTTCTCTTCATAGGGCTTCCCAGGATCTCCTTGCAGTCCAAGGGACTCTCAAGAGTCTTCTCCAACACCACAGTTCAAAAGCATCAATTCTTCTGCATTCAGCTTTCTTCACAGTCCAACTCTCACATCTATACATGACCACTGGAAAAACCATAGCCTTGACTAGACGGACCTTTGTTGGCAAAGCAATGTCTCTGCTTTTCAATATGCTATCTAGGTTGGTCATAACTTTCCTTCCAAAGAGTAAGTGTCTTTTAATTTCATGGCTGCAGTCACCATCTGCAGTGATTTTGGAGCTCAGAAAAATAAAGTCTGACACTGTTTCCACTGTTTCCCCATCTGTTTGCCATGAAGTGATGGGACCAGATGCCATGATCTTAGTTTTCTGAATGTTGAGCTTTAAGCCAACTTTTTCACTCTCCTCTTTCACTTTCTGCCATAAGGGTGGTGTCATCTGCATATCTGAAGTTATTGATATTTCTCCCAGCAATCTTAATTCCAGCTTGTGCTTCTTCCAGTCCAGCGTTTCTCATGATGTACTCTGCATATAAGTTAAATAAGCAGGGTGACAATATACAGCCTTGACGTACTCCTTTTCCTATTTGGAACCAGTCTGTTGTTCCATGTCCAGTTCTAACTGTTGCTTTCTGACCTGCATACAGGTTTCTCAGGAGGCAGGTCAGGTGGTCTGGTATTCCCATCTCTTTCAGGATTTTCCACAGTTTATTGTGATCCACACAGTTAAAGGCCTTAGCATAGTCAATAAAGCAGAAATAGATGTTTTCTCTGGAAGTCTCTTGCTTTTTCGATGATCCAGCAGATCTTGGCAATTCGATCTCTGGTTGCTCTGCTTTTTCTAAAACTAGCTTGAACATCTGGAAGTTCACAGTTCATGTATTGCTGAAGCCTGGCTTGGAGAATTTTGAGCATTACTTTGCTAGTGTGATTACAGCCATGAAATTAAAAGATACTTACTCCTTGGAAAAAGTTATGACCAACTTAGATAGCTATTCAAAAGCAGAGACATTACTCTGCCAACAAAGGTCCGTCTAGTCAAGGCTATGGTTTTTCCAGTGGTCATGTATAGATGTGAGAGTTGGACTGTGAAGAAAGCTGAGTGCAGAAGAATTGATGCTTTTGAACTGTGGTGTTGGAGAAGACTCTTGTGAGTCCCTTGGAGTGCAAGGAGATCCAACCAGTCCCTCCTAAAGGAGACCAGTTCTGGGTGTTCTTTGGAAGGACTGATGCTAAAGCTGAAACTCCAATACTTTAGCCACCTCACGCAACGAGTTGACTCACTGGAAAAGACTCTGATGCTGGGAGGGATTAGGGGCAGGATGAGAAGGGGACGACAGAGGATGAGATGGCTGGATGACATCACCGACTTGATGGACAAGAGTTTGGGTGAACGCCGGGAGTTGGTGATGGACAGGGAGGCCTGGCATGCTGCAATTCATGGGGTCGCAAAGAGTCGGACACGACTGAGGGACTGAACTGATTGACTGACTCACTTACTACTGTGTGAGATGAGCGCAATTATGCGGTAGTTTGAGCATTCTTTGGCATTGCCTTTCTTTGGGATTGGAATGAAAACTGACCTTTTGCAGTCCTGTGGCCACTGCTGAGTTTTCCAAATTTGCTGGCATATTGAGGGCAGCACTTTCACAGCATCATCTTTCAGGATTTGAAATAGCTCAACTGGAATTCTATCACCTCCACTAGCTTTGTTCGTAGTGATGCTTTCTAAGGCCCATTTGACTTCACACTCCAGAATGTCTGGCTCTAGGTGAGTGATCACACCATCATGATTATCTGGGTCATGATCTTTTTTGTACAGTTCTTCTGTGTATTGTTGCCACCTCTTTTTAATATCTTCTGCTTCTGTTAGGTCCATACCATTTCTGTCCTTTGTCAAGCCCATCTTTGCATGAAATATTCCCTTGGTATCTCTAATTTTCTTGAAGAGATCTCTAGTCTTTCCCATTCTGTTGTTTTCCTCTATTTCTTTGCCTTGATTGCTGAGGAAGGCTTTCTTATCTCTCCTTGCTATTCTTTGGAACTCTGCATTCACATGGGTATATGATCCCCTGGAGTAGGAAACGGCAACTCCCTCCAGTATTCTTGTCTGGAGAATCCCATAGACAGAGGAGCCTGGCGGGCTGCAGTCCATAGGGTTGCAAAGAGTCAGACATGACTGAAGCAACTTAGCAACTTCATAGTGTAGTTTTATTGAGGGCATAAAAGAGAATTATATTATGTAATTCTTCCTAATCCTTCTAAATTTAGGAAGTTTCTTTGTCCTATTATCACTATTTTTGAAAGCATAAAAATGTATATAATAACAAGATTGAGGCTCCAGGATCCTTGGCTTTTGGGTAGATGGTCTTAATTTTTTAGAATAATTGTATTTTGGCAATAATCACTATTAAAGAAATGTTGAAAAACCTCGGGGTAATAAAAACCTACCTCTTGTCCTTCTGCAATAGCTGTTTGTACTTCTAATGTCCAAAACGTTTGAGATACACAGAGAACTGTTTGTCCAGGCCACTCTCTTACCCAATTAATTCGTTCACGTTGTGTATAGGCAAGAATTGCATCTTTAATTACCTAATTGAAAAAAAAATGCTTAAAGGTAAACAGTTTCACACTTTACTTGAACAAGCTAAACAATGAAGAGCTAACTCTAAATGGATTAACTTGTACTGCTCTACTTCTTACATTTTAGCCAATTATGAATATTCAAATCATGTGAATAGACTATTTAAATTTTTTTCATACACCTGTGAGCAAACGGGGTCGCACAGAGTCGGACATGACTGAAGCGACTTAGTAGCAGCAGCAGCAGTGTGCAAAAAAATATTTTATATAGCATTTTATTTTGCTGATATATAATCTATTTGTATGAACCATATTATATGAAATATTTCTTTGACCAGCCAAAGGTGTCTTAGATAATTTTGGATTGAAAAAAAAAGCAATTTTATTACAAAATGTAAGTTCAAATCCAAAATGAGATCCTTCAAATTCAGATAATTACTTACTTGGAACTTAATCAGATCCCCACTCAGCCATGTGCACATGTGTACATGCACATCGGGAAAACTACATAACTCCTCAAAAGTTTTTCCTATGTTTCCAGATCTCGCTCCCTTTGATGCCAAAGGCTATGCTGACAGGGTGGATATAGACTTCATTCACAGAGAGTTGACAGTTGTAAATTCAGGAAGTCCAAGTCATGTGCTTTGCTACATATGTTTTCAGTGGATCCACAGACCTACTTTTTCAATCAGTCTAATTCATTATATCAACCAAAAATAGTAAGGGCCAACAAAGGTCCGTCTAGTCAAGGCTATGGTTTTTCCAGTGGTCATGTATGGATGTGAGAGCTGGACTGTGAAGAAAGCTGAGTGCCGAAGAATTGATGCTTTTGAACTGTGACGCTGGAGAAGACTCTTTTGAGTCCCTTGGACTGCAAGCAGATCCAACCAGTCCATTCTGAAGGAGATCAACCCTGGGATTTCTTTGGAGAGAATGATGCTAAAGCTGAAATTCCAGTACTTTGGCCACCTCATGCAAAGAGTTGACTCATTGGAAAAGACCCTGATTCTGGGAGGGATTGGGGGCAGGAGGAGAAGGGGACGACAGAGGATGAGATGGCTGGATGGCATCACCAACTCGATGGATATGAGTTTGGGTAAACTCCAGGAATTGGTGATGGATAGGGAGGCCTGGGGTGCTGCGGTTCATGGGGTCGCAAAGAGTCAACACAACTGAGTGACTAAACTGAACTGAACTGAACTGATGAGGTGATAGCCATGTCAGTGTTTGAATTTCTGAAAAGGTTGTCAAAGTTACATTTTTATGAGAAATATATAAGGATATGTGAACCTTTCTGGACTTTTATAGTTTAGCTAGGATATTTACAGAGCTGAATTGAAATGAAGGGCAATGCTGACTATTGATAATAAAGAAAATGTATTAATAAAAGGCCAGAAGTAACCTCAAAAAAGGCAGGTGAAAAGGGAGAAATGGGAGAAACACTGGAAAGACTAGAAGGAACAGTAGAGAAATGCCAAGGATGAAATATATGTGTTCTAGAAGGATTCTGTGGAGAGAAGGAGAGGGAAGCATATAATCTAATTCACAGATTTCTATATAGTTGGAAGAGGACAAACATGATTACAGAAAGTTCTATGATATCATATATAAAATATAATACTAAACTATGTATACCATATATGAAAAATTAAATATATTTTGGTGGTATAATCTACATTAAACCCATGATAACACAATAAGGTAAGGAGCAAAGGTGCCAAGAACATGATATTTTATCATTTACAAATGGCCCAAAATTCACATACTTTAGGCACACAGTAGCCCTTCAAGCATGCAAATAACATACAACACAACACAGTAACACACATCTCCTATCTGTAGTATTTTATATTGCATTTACTTGCATTTTCCCACCAACTTACACATGAAAATTTGGAAAAGATATTTCCTATACCATTCCTTGCCAACCCAACTTAATGGTCTGAAATGATAACCAAAATATTTTATCTGAATACATTGGCAAAATTAAAAGATTAGTTGAAAAAGTATTAAATATGTCTAAATTAATGAGTTATCACTGCACACATCAATTAACAAACCATGTAATCAATTTAAGCAGTGGTCAAAGTAGAATTCATTTAATTGTTAATAGATACATGAATGAAAACATTGTTTGTCAATACTTATCAAGACCTATGGAAGCTCATTCTCTTTTGTCCAGTGATCCTATATATATAAGGTATCATGAGAAAATAAATTCAAAGAAGCCATCTCTATCATAAGGATGTTCATTATAATTTAGTCCATAATAGGGAGAAATGGGAAACTGTCCAAAAGATTTTACACCTATTGAACAAATATAATTCAAGCAGATACTCAAATTATATTTGACAGAAAGGGGCATTAAGGTACATGATGTATACTAAATACTTGGATTTCAATGAATTTTTCAATAATGTATGATAGAATTTGAAAACTTAGTGAAAACTGTTGATTAGGACCTGATGTCATGTTTCCTTTTAGTTCTTGCCCTCAAGCTTCCCTGATGAATCATGATTTTTACTCCTGGTAAGGAACTTGAATGATAAGTTCACACTATGGTAAAAAATGAATTTAACTGCTCAACTAATATCTATTTGCCTCCATGACTTAAAATTCTCTAGTAACAAAAAATATATTACAAATGATTGAGATGATAATGTGTTAATGTGAGACGTGAAGTAACTGTTAATGATTTTCTAACATTTTGGTACATATGTTACATATGCATAGAACAAAAGAAAGCACCATAGAAACTGATGTGAAACTGTAGAGAGGTGCTTCCTAGACAAGACTAAAGATAGACCATGTCGATTAAAATGTATCTAATATCAAAAGCACAAGAAATGAGACGGACTCAAGATAAAAAACCCAAGTTGAGTCATTACAAAAATAGTACCACAGACCATATCTTTGCCTTCAATCTATTATTATTGAATTGATAATTTATGACTCAGTTTTTCTAAATAACAGTGCATTTATCAGTAATACATTAACATTCTATCATCTTTACTAGAAATAATAATAAATATAGCCAGCTACCTTGTGGATGGATTTAATCATAACTCTCTCTAACTCAACCAACCACTTCTCCACTTGACCTCTGGCTTTGGCTGTTGAAATGGTGTCTATGAGTTCCACCACCTCTCCCTCACTACTCTTCATGTGAGTAATGTCCAAACTTTCTGTAAATTCCACCTTTGCAATTCCTTCAAAACATTTCTTCAAGTGAGGTTGCACTCTGTCAGGAAAAAGAATGTTTAAAATAATTAACCGAATAAAAGAATTCCCTAAATATCAATGTTCTGTGTATTCCAAACTTTATTCAAAATTCATAAATGTGCATTATGTGTGAGGCCCCTGCTAGATGCTGCAGATGAAGTGTTGAAGGGAAAAAAAAACATACACATGGCATATACATACATGAGTCAAATGGGAGGTCATCACTAACTGAATAATCACAAAAGACCTACAAAATTACAACTATTATAAGAGCTACATGAGGCTTTGTTTCCAGCACAATGAACTGAAAGACATAAAAAGTAATATAAGGACCAAATCAATCTCAACCAACAGATAAAACACTAATCTGAAGAATCTTCAAATGCACCAAAGTATATTGATATTTAAACTGGTATCTTCAGAGACTGCTTGCAAATTATACAACAGGATTAGAACTTTAAATAAATCAGCTACTTGGAAGGTGCCCAACTTTGGTCTATGCACTGTAATATAGATGGAACTGACTAAATTCATCATTTTGGGCATGTTCTAGATTGCTTATCTCTTACTCTGAAAGCACAAGACACAAAACTAGGGATTGTAACAAATATCTAACCACTGTCTGATATATATACTAGACACCCTTCTAAGGAATCAGCTGTAGGGATAAAAAGGTAAAAAACCTCAGCCATTATGGAGCTTATGTTCTGCTGGAGGAAATCAAACAGTAAGCAAATAAGCACATTATAGAGTAAGCCAGATGACAAAGAAAGCTTGCTGGGGAAAAAAAAAAAAAAAAAAAAAACAAGGCAGAAAAGATAATCAGGAAAGGTGATTAGGGGATGGTGGAAGGGGTTGCAATCTAGTGACCAGGGAAGGCCTTCCTGAGTGGCAGGTTTTGCAGAGTACATCATGTGAAATGCCAGACTGGATGAAACACAAGCCGAAATCAAGGATGCTAGGAGAAACATCAATAACCTCAGATATGCAGATGATATCATTCTAATGGCAGAAAGTAAAGAGAAACTAAAGAGCCCTTGATGAAGGTGAAAGGAGAGAGTGAAAAGGCTAGCTTAAAAGTCAACATTCAAAAAACTAAGACCACGACATCCAATCCCATTATTTCATGGCAAATAGATGGAGAAGGAAATGGAAATCGGCAGATTTTATTTTCTTGGTCTCCAAAATAACAGCAGATGATGACTGAGCCACAAAAGTAAAAGATGCCTGCTCCTTGGAAGAAAAGCTATGACAAACCTACATAGGGTATTAAAAAGAAGAGACATCATTTTGCCGACAAAGGTCTGTATAGTCAAAGCTATGGTTTTTCCAGTAGTCATGTAAGGATGTGAGACCTGGACCATAAAGAAGGCTGAGCACTGAAGAACTGATGCTTTTAAACTGTGGTACTGAAGAAGACTCTTGAGAGTCCCTTGGACAGCAAGGAGATCTAACCAGTCAAGCCTAAAGGAAATCAATCCAGAATATTCATTGGAAGGATTGAGGCTGAAGCTGAAGCTCCAAACCTTTGGTCACCTGGTGCAAAGAGCCAACTCATTGGAAAAGACCCTGATGCTGGGAAAGATTGAAGGCAGGCAGAGAAGGGGATGACAGAGGATAAGATGGTTGAATGGCATCACCAACTCAATGGACATGAGTTTGAGCAAGTTCCGGAAGATAGTGAAGGACAGGGAAGCCTGGCGTGCTGCAGTCCACAGGGTCACAAAGAGTTGGAGACGACTTAGCGACTGAATAACAACAAAAGAAGTCTTGTGAATATTTGGGTGAGGAGGATCCTAGGCCAAGAGAACAATATGCTGAGGGAGGAGGCTGACTCTTCTATGGGAGAACTGCAAGGACTGTAGAAGAATAAACGAGAAGAAAACTAGTGGGGGATGAACAGGAAGGATCATGGTGTAGTACCTGGTGAGTGACTGCAAGGCACCGAAAGGGCACTGACTTTTATTCTGCATGGGATGCAGAATAGTGATGTGTTCTGAAAAATCTGTAAGACAATATGCGATAAAAAGAGAGACCCATCCCAGACTTAGAAAAATATAATTCAATGGTATTTATGTTTTAATCATCAAATAAGTTGATTACAGGAATGATTTACAACAGTCTTAAGTTATTACATAACATAATCATATATAACTGGAGAAGGAAATGGCAACACACGCCTGTATTCTTGCCTGGAGAATCCCATGGACAGAGGAGCCTGGAGGGTTACAGTCCATGGGGTCGCAAAGAGTCAGACACAATTGAGAGATTAACACAACAACAACAATCATATACAAGTTCTGCATTATTCTGAAAATTAAATTTAAGCAGATCAACTTAGCCATGTATGATGTACGCATTATGATATATATAGTAATATTGATATGCCTTACTTACCTAGTGGGATCTTTAGTCTCAGATAGGATCTCAAGAAGTTCATCATTAGACAAGAAAAAGAATCTGGGGAAGAAGAGACGTTTCTTTTCCAAATATTCATTAAGTCCTTTAAGAATGAGTTCCAAAAGCTCATTAGATTTTTTCAGCCTCTCCAGCATCCTCTCAATAGTTACAACTGACAGAACATGTTTATCCTAAAAATAAAAGAAAATTCACAACTCAAAAATACTAGATACTGACTTCATATTATAGTTAAGATTGCATGGTTTTAATATAACAAAGGTTACACAAATTTTAAAGTGAATACTTTTTTTTTTAAGTGCTCTTGCCTGGTCTAGATCTAACCAGCCTCTTTAATTACATAAAAGCCAGGTTAACTGGATCCTCAGTTCACTAAACTTATTTCTAGTACTTAGCCAAAGTGAGTTTGGTATTCACTGAAAGATCAATCAAAAATTTCAACTGTAAATTGTTTCATACAGAAATTTGATTCCACTGCAGGAAAATGTTTTCGTTAATAGACTTTCAATGTGACTGGAAAGAAAAATAATTTTCTGCTTTGTTTTAAAATATAACAACATAATGGGAACACAGCAATTTAATCAAAGAACAAAATAATTATCATTAATACCTGTTTTTTTCAGTAGAACAGGTTCATATGAAATATGCAACACATACAATTCACTTATCTTTAAAGTGGCGCAATTTTCTAAAGGCATTTTATTATATTTCCTAAGAGTTTTATACTTCAAATAAACATTTTAAAATGCACACAAAAGTCAGCATGACAGAGACTCAGGTCATAATTTAATGTGCAACTCATTAAAAAAAAGTATGGAGTAGTACTCTTGTACTTGATTAAAAAAAACTAAAATGATGTTCTTAGAGTGCCACCTTCTGGAGAAGTATGGTTTTCTTTGTTGGGGGGAAAAAAATGAGTTGTTAATAAATGCGAAAAATTCCTTTCACAAATTAACAATGTTTTATTTTCAGCCAAAGTATATACCACAATTTGCTATTTTAGATAGGAGATTTGAAAGTTTAAAAATTCAGTTATTTAAAACAACAGTTCATATTTCTTTCCCTAAATATTATAATTACAAAAGAAGTACTTCTGGAATCACTTAGCATTTGAGTAGGAAAACAATTTTATTGAATTCCTGATGTGAAACCTATTAATCTAGATCAGTTTAAGACTCTGAACCAAATATGCTAGTTCTGAATGAATATATGTGATAATCTATGTACCCTGGTATATGGTCTTAAGAAAAAAATATAGACAAGTAATCATTATCCTGACTAGGAACCCTCTTTCCATGAGAAGGTAAACAGAATAGAAACTGCGTCAGATGAAGGAAAGCACAGCCTTGTTCCTAACCAACATCCTTCTTATTACCTGTGTGACTTTGGATCATTTAACCGGAGCCTCTGTCTCTTTATCTTTAAAATGGGGATAAAAGCCGTCTCTCAAAGTTGTTATGAGGACCAAATTAGACAAAATATTGGAAGCACCTGGTATGGTGCCTAGAACACACATATGCTTGAAATTACCCTTTCCATTTCACCTTCTATAAATGTCTCTTGAAGAGAAAGAGACAAACAGACACTACCCTGGGGGAATGGAGGGAGCAAGTCACTTACATCATGCTATCGATTTAATGGAGCTAAAACGAACATTTTATAAACTGCCTTCCTTCTGGTGAGATAATCATCATAGTAAAATAAAACTGGCTCTAAGTTCCACACTGGCACTGCCACAAAATTCTGGTAGAGTAAGCATTCCATAAATACCTGTTGACTGACTGAGTGATGAAGATGAGTTCAGTTCACAGAAACACAAACTTAAAGAAGTTTTTTTGTACCAACAAAAGAAAGTTTTGAAGTTTTCCTACTGTACCAACTCATTAGCTAATGCTGTCAAGATAGAACAGTAAGATAGTAAAACAGGAAGCTACCAGAAACATGAAACTAAGTGCAACTCCTTTGACACTTAAATTACTTTTTATCTTCCGGAGAGGAAAAGAAATTATTAACTATCGTATTTTTTGGTTAAAGGATAATTTTACAAATTTTAGGTGTCTTCTTTTGCTTCCCAAGTATCACTACTCTCATCTGTTCAAATGACAAACTACTGGCTAATTTACATTTCTAAAGCAAATACCGGTGATATCAGGGCCCGAAACTTTAATTGGGGGTATACAGAGGGCATTCTAATTACTGCTGCCATGAGAAGCTGCATAGAAAGTACACTTAATGGAATTAAGCTCAAGCCAGTTCACTAAACTTCCAAAAGCATAAACTTCCTAATCAGAAACCCCTGGACAACAGAAAACTGGTCAGATCTTCACTAAACCTATTAAGTATTAGAAAGGAAACATGGATTCACCAAGTAGACCTTTATACTGCCTTGCAACTTTCAGATCCTTCGACCTCACCAAAAATAGAAATCCTTTCAAGATGCAGGATGTTTCTAGGATTACTTCAGCTCTTAGGACTCAGGAGTTATCTAACACTGAATTTTTAGAGAAGGTTGTTCAGAATGAACTCAGAATTCTTAGAACTAGCAACAATTCAAGGATCAATCTCAATTTAATTATTCATTCACTCCGGACAAATAATTTTGGAGAGCCTGCTACATGCCCCACACTGTTTTCAGTGCTTGGGCCACAACTGTGAACAAAGCAAAGACCCCAGCCTCCAAGAGGAGACAGGTGATAAATAACAAAATAATTCATACATCATATAGTCAGTTAGAAGGTAATGAATGCTGCAAACAAGAAAAGGGGGCATCAGGATGGCCAGAAAAGGCAAAGTCAGGTTTTAATTTAAACACAGTGCTCAGTGTGAGCCTCTTTATAAAGGGAACAGTTGAGAAAAGACTCCAGGAAGCAAAGACACTGATCAGCTTTGCAGATTATTTGGAAAAACAGAGTCCAGTAGGTACAAAGGTTCTAGGGCGGAGTATGTTTGGCATGTGTGATTCAAAAAAGGAAGCTAGTGTGGCTAGAATAGAATAAGTAAGGTGGAAAGTTATAAGGACAGAGAGGTAAAAGGATAAAGTGAGTAAATCAAGAACTTCCTACTCAATGAAACTACTGCTATGTCCCATACAGAAGCATTTCTCCCCTGGATACTAAGATATTTCAACTAGCAAGACCAAAAGTTGGGAAGCAGAACTGTTGTGAGTCGTTTATTGGGCGAACTAGTACGAAAAGTCAACATCATTTTCACTCCTTAATTCCCAGACCCATGAACTGTGCATATGGGAGAAACTATTTGGAGCTGGATGAGAATATGGGCTATGTATCCTCTAGAACTGCACGTCAAACTCACAAACTATTTTCTTCCTGCTCATATATCAACTGAGTCTTCAGCATGAGACATTCCACTTTTTATAAGGTCAATGTTCACATTAGGATCTGTAAATCTTAAAGAGTATCAGTTAATTGCCTCATTTCCTTTGTAATGTGAATACCATAGCAGAAGCAGTATTGTATGGAAACTGTGACAGTAAGTCATTCAGTAAGTCAATGAATGACAGTGTTGGCAGAAACTTGGAAAAGAAAGTCCTCTGGTGTAGACAAATCACTGATCCCTTCTATTCTGAAACAGGTGCACTGTATTTAATTCCTTCTAAATGGCTGCCTGGTCCCTTCAGGTGTGATCCTGTGTCAGAAGCATTTTGTTCGTTTCTGATGCTGGCAGCTTGGACGCTCTGCAGTGTTGGTTAAGGGACAGCCCATAATGGCAAATCCTTCCATAATTCCCATCTCTGCCATTATGAATTCTTTGCTTGTAGCCTGGGTGACCACATATTCCCAGTTTGATGAGGAGAGTTCTGGCTTATGCTTGCTTTCCTCGCTTACTTATTAATTGCTCTTTCAGAAGTTCTGCAGTTTGGGCAATATATTATGTGATTTTTCCATTTCACAGCTCACTGTGCATACAATGGCATATGCTGTTTGACATTCACAAATAGATCAACTGGTCAACTATATTAAGTGCCTCCTTTGGCAGCACTACCTTTTATTAAACATTTACATGGAGCACAGATATACTCATATTCTAGTCTATTCTGTGATTCCTGATAGCTCTCCTTATTACCAATCTTTCAATCTTGTTTCTTCTAAGTCCTTGATCATATAGCCAAACTGCTTACTATTGACTATGATCACTCATTGGAAAAGACTTTGATGCTGGGAGGGATTGGGTGCAGGAGAAGGGGATGACAGAGGATGAGATGGCTGGATGGCATCACGGACTCGATGGACGTGAATCTGAGTGAACTCTGGGAGTGGACAGGGAGGCCAGGCGTGCTGCAATTCATGAGGTCGCAAAGAGCCGGACACGACTGAGCGACCGAACTGAACTGAATGTATATCCACACTTCTGACCACCTCTATAGGCAAGGTCAAAAAAACCCCAAACAACTAATATTAATTGACGTTACAGCATCTGAAAGGATGCCCTTCCTACTATGCTTTGAGTCAATCCCCTAAGATGGGGAGGGGTTGTAATTTTTGCTTCTGAATAATGCAAGCATATTTTGCAGAAACCTATAAACCAGTCTTTGTTTAAATCTTATTAAGGCAGGTTTTGGCAGAAATAAGTAAGTAAACAGAATGACTCACATCTCCGAGACTATCTCATTGAAACACGAATGTCTGGTAAGTGCAGTCACATCAATCCATTAGACTGCATCTAACTTTGGTTCTCCCCAGACAAGCACTATTACAATACAATACCTCCCACACTCCTTAGAATTCTGAAAAGGCTTCTGGCAAGGGAAGCTCTCAGGGTGAGAGTCAGGGCAACCAGAGTTCATCAAATTCCCTCAAATATCCCCAATTCTCAGTTCTCACCATCCCACTCTTTCCCAATAAGGAATTTATCGTTCACAGAACAGATCTGACAAGGCTGTGAATTAAATTACATTGTAATTTGGCAATCTGCTGGATCAGACTGTCATTTTTGGCTATGTCAGAATTGTAGCTATGAGAATTAAGAGGCTCTCTGAGGGTAATCATAGAAGCATCTTAATCCTCTGACCATATCTTGAGCAGAGAATTTAAGCCTTTAATTAGACCATTTCTTTAGTTTTCCCAGGGTTTTAGAAAAAATTCAACCCATCTCACATCCCTTGTATTTCAAATTTGTACTGTATTGACCTGTTTCAGCAGCCACTTGGTCCACCAAAGCATTGCTTGTAAAACAGACTCTTCACTTCATGAGACCAGTAGCATAATTTGAGTAAGTGAATTTTGCACTGCCTGCTAGGTACCACCAGTGTTCCATTTTCAGATGGTAACTAGATTTTAACTACCCTAAAGCCCAAGTGGGTCAGGTAGACAATCCTAGATCCCAACTTTGAGGTTGTAATACCTGTATTCAGAATTCAGTGCAGGATCTTTCTAGGTAATTAAGTAAAAAAGAAATTTAACATAGGGGATTAAGTGATTGAAAAATCACTAAAAGGTCTAGGGGAGCACACTCCAGTCTGGTTTTCCAGAAAAACTCCGAGAACCCTGTGGAACTGATCTTCTGGAAGGGTCATCTCTGCCCCAGTAAGAAAAAAAGGACACCACCAGTAGAATGACTGCATTCAAAAGCACACCGTGGTGGCTGTGATTCTAGGATGAGAGAGGGGGGTCAGGAAGCCACCATCATCATCATCTTTAAGTACCCATCAATCTGGTGACCAGACATTGAAGAAAAGGAAAAAAAAGAGACATTTTTTGACAGCAGAAATAGCTAAAATGGCAAGAAGATGGCTGCTGTATGCCTTCCAAATCCCTGATGAGTGTACCTAACCATCAAAATAAAATTCATTTCCAGAAACTTAGCTGTTAAGGAGTCTGGAAGACATAATTTTTAGCTTTCCAGCTCCCTAGAAACTGGTGAGATACTTGGTGCCAAGTGATATTTATGACAGTAAAAGGAAAAAGAAAAACAACGACTCTTCTGCTTTTGGCCTGAAAAACAGGAAGAGTAGTGTTCATATTTATTGAGATGGGGTTAGAGTATAAAAGGAAAAAGTTTGGGGAGAAATTCAAGAATGTCTTTTCGTGCCTTGTATGAAAGAGGCTGCAAAAAGTAAGACACAACTGAGCGACTGAACTGAACTCAGGAAATAAAAAAGATTCATGTGAATCAAAAGTCAAATTTGGATGAACGCAAAAGATCATCCACTTCCTTCAACTTCAAATGATAGGCAATTCATTGTTCCCGTATTAGTTTCCACATTCTCTCTTCTCAGAGAGCCCCTAGAAAACTTTCCAAGTGCGTGTAAAGACAGAAGGCTAATGTCTTCATCCAGAAGTCTGTGCTATCACCAGTCTGCTGACCTGCTACAGTGCTATCAGAACAAAAAGAAGGCTCTGGGAGAACGTGGTATGGTGGGATGACTAGAGAGGCAAGGGCCATGTGCTCAAGGTTACTAAGAGGTAGAGAAGATGGATCCCAGATGCTGCAGACCCCAGGTGAAATTAAGGGCTACAAACCTGTGAAATACTGCTGTAGTATGGGGTAAAAGATGCATATGAGAAGAACGTGGCAAAAGCCATCACTGGTCAATCAGTGTGAAGATGAAGCCAAGGATGACAAAACCTAGGGGAGACGCTCAAGGTAGGGTCTCTTGGGAACCAGAACTTGTCCGGGTCTTCACCTGTGCACTACGAGTTAATCTGTGGACTTCATCTGCCCATAGTTGGTCAAAAAGCTAGACTAGTTGTGATGACCAAGAGTAAAGGCACAGCGTATGGGCATCAGAGACAGGAGGTCATCCAAATTATGACCACCAACAAAAAGAGCAGATAATTTGGCTGGATCAGTTACACCAGTGAATTTTTCTTTCTCGCTTTCTTTTTTCCCGTCCTCTTTCTACCTTCTCCCCCTCCCTTTACGTCATCCCTACCTCCTTCCTGTCCCAGTACCTGGTGGTAAGCACAGGAGAGAGAAAAGCAGTGCAGGACAGCATAGTCCCCACCCACACACTCCAAAGAAGCCTCAGGTGTACCTGACTACGTGGAAAAGAAGAGCTCTAAATATAACATGAGACTGAGGCTCTCAAATAGGTATAGCTCAGTCTTCATAGACAAAATTATCCTAACCAAAAGTGGCTGGAAAATTCTGGAATTACACTGAACTTTCAGTAGGAGAGCCTTTCCCAGTGAGAAACAGCCTTTGGCCAAGCGTAGTTGGGAGAAGATAGCAAAACATAAAATTATTTCGTGTTTATCCCTTAAGGAATCAAAACAACCTCAATCAAGCCATTTATATTAACAATATCATTTACATTCTGTTTTTAACCTCTGAGCCTTTTCTCTTGGCATAGTTCTAAAAGAACATTTAGAAACCTCATTACTTCATGGGAAATAAATGGAGAAACAGTGGAAACAGTGTCAGACTTTATTTTGGAGGACTCCAAAATCACTGCAAATGGTGATTGCAGCCATGAAATTAAAAGACGCTTGCTCCTTGGAAGGAAAGTTGTGACCAACCTAGATAGCATATTGAAAAGCAGACATTACTTTGCCAACAAAGGACCATCTAGTCAGGGCTATGGTTTTTCCTGTGGTCATGTATGGATGTGAGAGTTGGACTGTGAAGAAAGCTGAGCACCGAAGAATTGATGCTTTTGAATTGTGGTGTTGGAGAAGACTCTTGAGTGTCCCTTGGACTGCAAGGGGATCCAACCAGTCCATTCTGAAGGAGATCAACCCTGGGATTTTTTTGGAAGGAATGATGCTAAAGCTGAAACTCCAGTACTTTGGCCACCTCATGAGAAGAGTTGACTCATTGGAAAAGACCCTGATGCTGGGAGGGATTGGGGGCAGGAGGAGAAGGAGATGACAGAAGATGAGATGGCTGGATGGCATCACCGACTCAATGGACATGAGTTTGAGTAAACTCCGAGAGATGGTGATGGACAGGGAGGCCTGGCGTGCTGCGATTCATGGGGTCGCAAAGAGTCGGACACGACTGAGCGACTGAACTGAGCTGAAGTGTGAAGGTGATGACTTTTTGTACCAAGCACTTAATCCATCTGGATTGTACAGATCATCCTCATTAGCCTTCCTAAGAGAATATGGACTTAGGTTTATTTTTAAGGCTTTGGAGATTATAGACAAAAGCTGTCCTGATGCTAACATACTGAAAAAAAGAAAAGGTAAAGGCAGTTGAGGAAGATAATCAAATCTTATAGCAAAAGTAAATGAAGTGTCATGCAAAGAAAACTGCTTATTTGGGAATGAAAGTAAGTAATGCTTTTTTGTTAATATGTTTTTAATTCAGCAGTTCTGTTTCCATTATTACTAGTCTCAGTATAGCTGCTCTTTCAAGGCATTGAACTATTAAATTTTCTTAGCAATATGAATTTTGAAGAGCATTTTGATGAAATGCCTGATTTGGATTCCTTGGTGGCTCAGCCAGTAAAGCGTCTGCTTGCAATGCAGGAGACCTGGGTTCGATCTCTAGGTTGGGAAGATCTCCTAGAGAAGGAAATGGCAATCCACTCCAGTACTCTTGCCTGGAAAATACCATGGACAGAGGAGCCTGGTAGGCTACAGTCCATAGGGTCACAAAGAGTCTGACAAGACTGAGTGACTTCTCTTGATCAAATGCCAAAAAAAATTTTTTTTTAACCTTTAAAATTATATTAACTAGGAGAATACAAGCATCTGCTTTATTCTTTTGGGGGGGCAACAAAAATGGGGGGCAACATTATCCTCTTCCAAACAAAAACATATACTTGTTACAAGGATTTTTCCATGTTGTAAGGAAACAATATATAAAAGGAGAAGCTAAATTTACAAAGCAAATTAATTAGAAATGAGTTTAAAAAAAGAAAAATGTGACTTATCAGTAGGTTCTTTAAATATGGAATTCCAATGGGATTAATTCTACAAAATTTTGGTTTATACAATGTTTTGTTTCAAGTATTATTACATAAAATAAAGTAAACTTATTAAATAAACAGACCCATGTCCATCTTATGGGATATTTTCCTATCAAATCATATAATTGTCATTGAAACAATATTATCAACATTTAGGATTGTAGTCACAATTTTAAAAGTTTAAATTATTAAAATAAACATATTTCCATTTTAGGATAGAAAAAAATTTAACATAATCCTCTCTCTACTTTATAATAAACGTGTCAATATTTGATCAAAACACCAATAGAGAAGTTCACACATTTAATGATATAATAACTAATATTTCTTCTATTTTAATTTTAACATCTACTAACACACAAACTATGCTTTGTAGGCATGTCTTTTGGACTGAACATAAACCATACTCTCTTGAGTGTTACTGGTTTTTATTAAATTCTCTCAAATTGTGGTTTCTCCACTGTATCTGTTAATTGCTTGATTGATAGACTGCATTTTGTTTGTATTTATTGGGCTCTTTAGATACATATATATATATCTTTGCAGCTCTTTTTTTTTTAAGTTCCTACAGAGAAACTTCTTGATTGAGTGGTTGGCATGCTGCTTTCTTTCTCACCGCAGAACACTTCAGAGGTGGTGCAGCCATAATGGGGAGCCAGAGAATAGACAGGACACCCCATGCTGGGCATGTGTTGCTATCTTTCCACCAGAGCATCTGGCAAGAACCACTGTCATTAAATAATGCAAGTTCAACTCGGACCTCAAGAAGTAATCAGGACAAAACACCCATTTTCCTTTTGATGTTTCTTGCTCCTGGGATTCTAAAATAATATCTAATGCGGGATATTAGATATGTGGGGAAAAGACAATGGCTTACTTGGATTGTTTTGAAAAAAATGTTACTTCAACAAAATAATCATGTTCTCACAGATTTTTACCTACTTGTAGGACACTTTTCATTATATCTCTCCATGTTTTATCCACAGTTGTAAATCGCCTCCCTTCCTCAGGCATTTGAGACATAATGTCAGGAGAACTAAAAATGGGCTCCAAATACAGCCATGTGGCTTGGACCTTGAGCCATTCATCCAGAATCTCCTGAAGCAGCAGGAGCTTGCCCTCCCACTCCCTGAGAAGCAAAACACAGTGGTGCTTATCAATAGCAAATCAAGAAATGTTTCACATGATAAAACTCAAAACTAGACTGTTAATAGTACATGCAATGTTGTTATGCCAATTTCCATTCATCTACCTACAATCAAAGATAACTCACTAGACTGGCTCTAAAAAATCTGTATCTAAATAATAGCATCAACATTTATGCTAATACAGATACACCTATCTACAAACGGGTTGGTTTCTATATATGTCATCTCAACAAACCTTTCTGCAATCCAATTCCAAGCCAAAGAGTATGAGTTAAGAATGAGATTTTGCAGATAGTAATGGTATTCTCAATCAAAGGTTGAACTTCTTCTTAGGAAAGGTAATTACATCCAAGATTCATTCTGGATGAATGAATTCTGTTTTTTCATTTTTTAAAAAATTTGGACCCACAACGGCTATCTTTCCAAGAGAAAATATTCCAATTGATAAGATATAATAGGCATTTTTTAAAAATCCTACACAATCGTAAGTATATTCTGTTCTGTTCAGTTGCTAAGTTGTGTTTGACTCTTTGTGACCCCATATATTAGTGTGGCATTTTTGAATTAAAATGAATTATTGGTTCATTTATAAACACAGAGGGAAAAATGACTAAATTTCCTTAAGAATAAATATTATAATTATAGCATAAACTAATAATTTTACAATCACAGTTCTAAGGTCTTTGTGTGTATTTGCTCTACCCTCACAACAGCCCTCAGAGGCAGGGTCCAGAACGTAATATTTATTTACCAGTAGGGATATTAAGGTACATAGAGGTAAGCATCAAGCTAATGAACAAAAGAGCCAGATTTGAACCTAGACAGTTGTAATCACTATGCTATGAGATAACATAGCCATAAAGAAGAATGATTGGTTAAAGGCAACAAAACTTAGATACGGGATGGCTTTATGCATAGATTAATATATTACTCATCATTTATAAGTGGTGATCTGTAATTTTAGATTGCAAACACCAAGAAATGTATATAGGAGTTCAAAAAGTCACCAGGCATTTTAAAATGTCTTTTAAAAATGCCTTTCCTTTCCATGTGCATCAATAAATTTGTCTTTCACACAAGGAAATGAATGCTTTTGCTTCCTTCTGGTGCTCTTCCCTCTCTCTCTATCTAATCCCTACTAATGCAGAAAATTTCTCACTAGCTAATGACCTCATGCATTATTCTTAAAAATAGAATCTAGACATGCCACTTTCAGAGAAGTTCAAAAATTACTCTTGATGAACATATTGGAGCAAGCTGGGCAGGAGGCAGAGCAATCAGAGACTGAGCCAACACCAACTGCTGGGCAAGCTCAGGTTTAGGATAATGTACCCATAACCAGAGGCTGGTATCTCCAAGCAGATAGCTTTCCCTTGCCATGTAAATTCACAATAAAGATGGCAGTCTGATTTGCATGTACTCTTTTTTAAGGTAAAATATAAACTGCTTAATACAGATTACAAAAACTGAAAAAAACTGACAGGATAAGGGTCATCTACAACAAACTAATTAGTCTATTTGGAAAAATACATAATATCTTCAATTTATTGTTTATATGTTCTATAACTATGTTCATAGGCACAAGATTATTTTTGAGCATCAAATATATGAGATTGGACTGTGGGCAATAAAAAAGAATATCTGGACACTGTCTACTACTTTGCTCTGAATATAGATAATAGCAAAAGTATCAAGACTCTTCTAAAAGAAATAAAGGTTAATATCCCTTCCAATGTACTGTTTAAAATATTAAGTATAAAGTGCAGACTCAATTTTCAAAAAGAACTATTATATATGAGTAATAATTTTGATAACATACTATAAACACTGTCATAAAAATATCACATTACCTCATTTGCTTTTCATAAGGCTTAATGAAAGGAGATCCTCGCATAGTTTGTGTCTTAATAATGTGGTCATCCAACAACATCTGAACTTCATCAACTGATGACAAAATAGATGTCCCACTTTCTCTATAAGGAAGAATGACAAATTCCATTGCATCCCATTCATTAATCATCTTCTCCATGGCCTTTTCGAGAGAATATTCTTTGCTAGCTGCTTCACTAATACCCTCAAACCTATCTAAATATGGCTCCAGATTCATATCTAAGAAAGAGAAGACAGTGGAATCATCTGCTGGCTGCAGCGGGTAACCAACGATGCTGGACATGGCCTCCCAGTGCCTGGGGCGCAAACCAGGATTACAAATCACTTGAATGAGAGGAATGTGCTGCTTGAAATCTTCCACCTTTGCTCTTACTTTTTTGGTCATTGCCAATGCATTGGGAGAATCGTGAAAGGTTTTCTCCAGCTTATAGAGTCCTCTCCAGTAATTTCCAACGTCTATTTCCACTTGGTCTGGATTCACCTTGTTATATGGTCCTTCTGTCCACGCTCTATATTTGGTGCTAAATTCTACAGCAGTTTCATAGAGACGGAGATAAGGGTTCAAACCATCTTGGATTTTTTTACGCTGAGGATATATTGAAGGTAGCCAACCAAATGCCTCTTCTTCAGCATTAAACTGCTCAATCTGAAAGGACAAGTATTAAACATACTACTCTGAAAGGGAATGATATTCAAAATTAAGTTTTAAAAAAAAATAAAATAAAATTATCCCTCCATTAAAAAAAAAATACATCCAATGTGACCCCCCAAAATCTCTCATCAAATGCTGAAGGTAAACTTAGATTAGGCCATGTCTGGAAAATAATAATCTCTTTTTCCTATGTATTTTGTTTGTTCATTTTTGCCGTTCCTATTTCTTTTTTATCACCATTTTCAGAGAACAATGACTTCTTAAGTTAGTAAAAATAGTAAATTTATACATATAAAGAAGTCTCTGTCCATCAAGATATACTGAGGATATAGCTTCTTTTATTAAATAAGAATTTAAATACTTTTAAACACACAACATTGTGTTAGGTACTATGGAAAACAGAAAAAAAGTATATTGCAAAGTACTAATTCCAAGGAGTTAGTAATCCAGTTGAGGAGTTAAATACCAGTTACTTATTAAATAAGCAACAGAAGAAATGCCTTAGAACAGTAGCCATTAATATAAATTGAATAGTATATTTTTTAAAATGCTATCACTCAAAGACAAGAGAGCCTTCTGAAATAGCACAATCATAGATGCTCCTGTAGAGAAGTTACAACTGAAGCTGGGTCTTAAAGGTAAGTAGGATAAGAGATGTAAAGAAAGCATTAATTTCCTCTTAGCAAAGTAGTAAAGTTGTAAGGATGTAGGGGGTATACAGGAGTAATCCACTGAATTGAAAAGAGTGAGCTAGATATGCAAATTATGCATATTACTTAAATGTCAGTGGCATCAATTTAAAAAAAAACTACAATGTCTCTTTTCTCAACATATATTTACATATCTGAGATTATTATAAACTCTTTTATTACCTGAACTAAAATATCAAAATCTTGTAATATACTAGAAATGTTAGAGAATCGTAATATGGTCTGTTTTCATATTTTGTTGTTGTTGTTCAATTGCTAAGTTGTGTCTGACTCTTTTGCAACCCCATGGGCTGTAGCCCACCAGGCCTCTCTGCCCATGGGATTTCCCAGGAAAGAATACTGGAGTGACTTACCATTTCCTGCTCCAGGGGATCTTCCCAACCCAGGGATTGAACCCACATCTCCTGCATTGGCAGACAGGTTCTTTACCACTGAACCACCACAAAAGCCCGTTTTTCTATTTCCCCTTTTTATAAAAAATATAATTAAAAATTTCAAACATCTTACATGGCAAAGAGTATGGCTTTTCCCCACCCAGCTTCTAACTGAGAACACTGGTTTCTGAGATAGTGGTATTGGAAACAAAGTGGCTTGATGGGAGAAAACAATGGACCATTAAAACACAGCCATGAAATCTAAGCTGGCTTCCATGAAGATGGGAAATCTAAACAGTAACCAGGTGCTGTCACATAATGTAAATGATCAAGAGACACAAAATAAAACTCCAAAAGCAGATGCAGATACAACTCTATCTTTAAAATAAAAGAGGAAGGCCCCTAAAATGTTATCACTACCAATAGAAAACAGCAATGCTGCTTCTCCCTGAAGCACGGCTATAAAATCTATTTGTGCCATATATGTTAATCTCTAATTAAATGTCGTTAAGCTCTTTGAATCCATTTCTTAAAGGTGAATGCCCAATACAAAGTCAAATGCTCTTTCTGTTGAACAAATTCATCCTAGAAGAATTTTTAAATTATACCTTGTCTGCTGCTAAATCCAACTTTGCATTCAGTGTCTGAGCCTTTTTCAGGTACCGTTGTACATCCTGAAGATCTCCAAAGGAGTAAAATTCTTCTGACTGTTTAGCGTAACTTTCCAATTCCTCCACAAACCGTTCACATCGTAACTAATAAAAAACAGTTTTTTGTAACTATTTTTAAGAGTAAAAACCCTTAAGCATCAAGAGAAAATTTTGGAATTTGTAACAGTTATCAGAATTATTACATTTCATCACTGGCAAAATATAAAGAAAAGGATGATCTTGAAGATGACTGGGATCCAAAACATGTAGAATTTTTAAGAGTCTGGATTTAAAACTAATGGGTTAAGATTCCTATAATTAATAAATCAGAGAAAGTTTACCTCTCTATCATCAATGTAAGAAATTCTAATGAATAAAATGTATAAGAACAAACAATGGCATTCTTTAGTATGCTAATATATATTCACTTGAAAAAAACTCATGATAATCAAGTATGGGACTAAGAGTACTCCAATTTTTTAGAGACTTATGAAGGTAACTGCAGCATTTTTACTAACTGGAAAAAACTGAATTTCTTTATTTGCATTCTAATATTTAGATATCTCTTCAATTAGTAATGCTAAAACAAAGCATTCTGAATTTATTTTTCTTGTCCCATGAGTTCACTTCATAGGAAATAAAGAAAAATACATACAGATTTACAAGCCTAAAAACCAAACTCTTCTAGTGTAAAACAAACGTGTCTGTTTTTTTAATGAGAGGTTTCTTACAAAATGTCATTGGAAAGACATTCCAAATTAAATGGTTCTTAAACAGCTCTTAATGAAACACTCAAAACTCAAATTTAGGTTATTAAAAATAATTTCATATTTTATAGATTATCTAGGTTGATTTCTGTCCTCTTTAGTTCCCTGGGCAATTAATTGCTCTGGCCCAGTGAGAGAAGGAAAATGAGAAGAAAAATTCATTAATGTGAAGTATAGTTTGTAGAATGGTATACATTACCACAAAGTATAGATAATTCTGGGTCACCCAATGATTTCCTAAGAATCTATTATATTGTAGCATACACATCTAATATTCATGATATTTTCTATAGGTTTTAAAAAATTCTGAAGTGGCCTAAATGTAAAATAGAAATAAATACTTAAATATACCCTTGCAGTTTAAAATGAAGGATTAAGAAATTTTTAACTCTATAATTTATGCTCCAAACATATTCTGCCAATAAATTATATTTGCTATAGTGTGGCAGACAGAGGTTAGGCTTGCTACCAAAGAGCAGCTCTACTGGCTGACTTGAAACAAGTCTGTTCACCTTCACCTGGGAGCCTTAAGTCTCTTATCTGCAAAACGAGACTGAAAATATGGTGTCATTTATTCAGATCATAGCTATGAAGCACTCATGGCATTTCTGTGTGTCAGGCACTGTGCTAGCCAGTAGGGTTAAAAAAAAAAATAGAGAAAAAGCAAAAATAAAAGGCCTGCTCTCAAAGAGGTGACCAACTAGTGAGAGAAAAAACTGAAAATATAATTAGCCCAATGGAGAGTGTTAAAACTACCATGGGAACAGAGGAGAAGCAGCACTGAGGTCTGACAGAAAGGGCTTCTCTGGACGTCAATGACTTCGCAGGATAGACAGGCATGTGTGGGGGACAGTGGGGCACTCCAGACGAAATGGAGAGTGTGGGGCTTCCCCGTTGACTCAGTGGGTAAGTATCTGCCTGCCACTGCAGGAAACATGGGTTCGATCCCTGACTGGGAAGCTCCCCCGTGCTACAGAGCAGCTCAGCCCATGTGCCCCAACTACTGAGCCTGTGCTCCAGAGCCTGTGTGCACCACTGCCAAGGCCAGCGCATCGTGGAGTCTGTGCGTTGCAACGAAAGGCCACCACAGTGAGAAGCTTGTGCACTGCAACTAGAGAAAAGCCTGTGCAGCAATGAGGACCCAGCACAAGCAAGTGAATAATAAACACTAAAAAAAAAAAAGAAGAAGAAGAAGAAATGGAGAGTGTGGGCAAGAGATGAGAGGTGTAGGAGCGTGGGTACCAGAAGTTGCTCAGGGTTACTGAAGAGACAAGAGCAAGGAGTGGGAAGAGGTAGGAGATGAGGCTGGACAAATAGGGCGAATCACAAACCATCTTGCTTGCAGGACACACACAAAAGGTTCAAATTACTGAACATTAGAGTTGGTGGAGTACTTAGGCAAGTTGGCAGTTACACAGTGTGAAGGCATGCCTCACCAAGGGAGCTTGGCCTTAACAAAAGCAAACTCAAGAGAGTACTATAAACTGTGTAAGATAATATTTTCATTAATAGCCATTTGTGGGCAATGTATTAAAAAGTTTTCTCCCTTGAAAAATCAAGAAATGATGCCACATTCATCTAATATGTGTACTATCTTCTACTAAGATTAATGGGAAGAAAAAGCTAAAATATGTGAACTGTGAAATAGAGGCGCTGACAGTGCTATGTCGGAAGCTAAATATTTCCAGAAAATGAAAATAATTTAAAATATCCATGATGCCTACCTTAAGACCTTCTTGATATTGTTCTGTTTTATCCTTAATGATTTTCCTATGTTCATCAAAAATTTCTTCCATTCTTCCATACCACTGGAAGACATTATTATTTAGCCTAATGTCAGCCGGGGAAAAGCTGGTACACTCAATGAGGAAGGTGAGGCAGTTTTTAGACTCCACCAATCTTTGTCCCAGTTCAATCATATCAACTGTTTCTACTTTCTGAATATAAGCCTGAGGGGAAAAAAATTACAGATGGCATTTTTAGGAACAGTTCATGTCAAAAAATAGCCTGTGGAAATACACTGCATAAATATGTACAGACTTGTTAGAAGGACAGACTTTTGGTTTAAACAGGGGACTGCAGCACAGTCTGCTTCTCATCCCTCCTGAAAGAGCAGGGGTGGTGGTGGGGAGGGGGACAAAAATACTAAACAACAGACAAAAAGCACTGGAAAACCAAGGAATGCTGTAGTTCTCTGGAACAAAAGAAGCAGACGATGAGTGATACCATTAATTCTTTCAGAATAGCATTTTGTGGCACCTACTGTATGCCTGATACTGTGCCAAGTGCTGGCAATTCAGTGTGACAAAAACAGACATGGGTTTTGCCCTCAGAGAGCTTAAAGTTTAGTGGAGGAGACAGTCCAATAATGTTTACATAGTTAACAAATGTAAAATTGCAAATCTGCATCAGACACAAGTGCAGCAAGACTTTAGTTATAAAAACTAAAATGTGGCCTTTCCTGGTGACTCAGACAGTAAAGAATCTGCCTGCAATGCAGGAGACCTGGGTTCGATCCTTGAGTTGGGAAGATTCTGTGGAGGAGGTCTTGGCAACCCACTCTAGTACTCTTGCCTGGAGAATCCCATGAACAGGAGAGCCTGGTGGGCTACAGTCCTTGGGGTCACAAAGAGTCAGACACAGCTGAGCAAAAAACTAAAATATAACTATAGACAAATTTAACAAGGAATGTGCTAAACCTATGAGGAAGACTATGGTACTTTATTGAAGGACATTTTTAAAGTACCAAACAAATATAGAAATACATATTAAGATATAATATTATAAAGATATAAATGATGGCTCAGGCAGTAAAGAATCTGCCTGCAATGCGGGAGACCTGGGTTCAATCCCTAGGTTGGAAAGATCCTCTGGAGAAAGTGAAAGTTGCTCAGTTGTGTCCAACTCTTTGTGACCCCATAGTTATAGTCCATGGAATTCTCCAGACCAGAATACTGGAGTGGGTAGCCTTTCCCTTCTCCAGGGGATTTTCTCAACCCAGGGATTGAACCCAGGGTTCCCACATTGCAGGCCGATTCTCCTTACAGACCCCAGTGGACTTCCCTTGTGGCTCAGCTGGTAAAGAATCTGCCTGCAATGAGGGATACCTGGGTTCGACAGTCCCCAGTATCACATCTCTAAGAATCTTCATCTCTAGAACACAAAAATATCTCAAGAAAGCATGTTACAAGATAGTATATATAAGCAACAGTTTGGCAGAATTCTAGTTTATACGTACCCAAAACAGAACAGATTTTAAAATTAAAAAATAACAATTAGTTTTATTTAACATGTCACTTTACTATTTAAAATTCTTTACCAGTTGAGCCACAAGGGAAGCCCAAGAATACTGGAGTGGGTAGCCCATCCCTTCTCCAGGCAATATTCCCAACCCAGGAATTGAACTGGGGTCTTCTGCACTGCAGGTGAATTATTTACCAACCAAGCTATGAAGGAAGCCATTCCTCAGGAGAAGTTAATAGCAACCCACTCCAATATTCTTTTCTGGAGAATTCCACGGACAGACAGAGGAGCCTGGCGAGCTACAGTCCATGGGGTCGCAAAGAGTCAGACATGACTGAGCGACTAACAGTTTCTCCTCCAGTCTAGAAAGTCAATGCAATTTCAATCAAAATTGCAAGGGTATTAAAAGAAACTAAATTTGATATGATTCTAAGTCTCTGAAAGTACTCAAGAGTAAATATTTGAGAAAGAAAGGAAGTGAAGTCACTCAGTCATGTCCAACTCTTTGCAACCACATAGGCTGTGGCCTACCAGGCTCCTCCATCCATGGGATTCTCCAGGCAAGAATACTGGAGTGGTTGCCATTTCCTTCTCCAGGGGATTTTCCTGACCCAGGGATCGAACCTGGGTCTCCCACATTGCAGGCAGAAGCTTTACCCTCTGAGCCCAAATACTCAAGAAGGCAAAGATAATCATGAAAAAGGGAAGTGATAAAGACTAGCTCTGCTAAACAGCAAAATGCACTATATAGAGGCAGTAATTTAAACAGTTCCTGTTCTGGCTTCGGGAGTAGAGAATAGACAAGAATAGAGCTCAGAAATAGATTCAAGTATGTATGGAAATTTACTGTTGAAAAAGAGGCATTTCAAATCAGGAGTGAAATGACAAATCATTTAATATATTGTACTGAAGTAATTGGCTATTGATTTTGGAAGAAACTAAGAGGCCTATTTACTTAGAAGTACAGAGAAGGTACACTATTAAGTGAATAAAATAGTTTGTAGCAGTAATGATTGTATTTTTGCAAAAGCAGATCTCTTTTTGTGTGAGTGGGTGAATATATAGGTGTGTGTGTGTGTGTGTGTGTGTGTGTGTGCACATATGTGCATGAACATAGAAGTGCCCATGTGTATGTACACATATACATGTGGTTCTCTCAAAGTTCTTTTGAACCATTAACTTATGCATATATCTTAAATACATAAATGGTGAAGGAAACCTGCTACCCTATAGAAAAATGAGAAAACTGGCAATTACTGATCCCAACCTGTGTTATACCCCATATCTGCCTGTCCAGGAAGTAAGTACCTGTTTTTAATGCTTTTAAAGTTCTTTTAAATTTCTTATAACCAGCTCTCTCTTGCTCTTCCTTTTTGTCACTCTCCGCTGTCTATCTTGGAGAAGGCAATGGCACCCGACTCCAGTACTCTCGCCTGGAAAATCCCATGGATGGAGGAGCCTGGTAGGCTGCAGTCCATGGGGTCGCTAAGAGTCGGACATGACTGAACGACTTCCCTTTCCCTTTTCACTTTCATGCGTTGGAGAAGGAAATGGCAACCCACTCCAGTGGGGAGCCTGGTGGGCTGCCGTCTATGGGGTTGCACAGAGTCGAACACAACTGAAGCGACTTAGCAGCAGCAGCAGCTATCTATCTATCTATCTACACACACACATACACACACAATTGGAGAGAACCGTTACCCTCAAAGAAAGAAATTATGGAAAAGAGGAACTTTTATTTCATATAATTCCATATTATTTTTCATTTTTATAAATAAAGAGGAAAAAAAGAGAGAGTAACGTAAACATACATTACCATATGTAAAATAGATAGCCAATAGTAATTTGCTGTATGACTCAGGGAACTCAAATTGGCGTTCAGTAACAACCTAGACTGTGTAGAAGGCTGAGCACCGAAGAATTGATGCTTTTAAACTGTGGTGTTGGAGAAGACTCTTGAGAGTCGCTTGGACTGCAAGGAGATACAACCAATTCATTCTGAAGGAGATCAGCCCTGGGATTTCTTTGGAGGGAATGATGCTAAAGCGGAAACTCCAGTACTTCGGCCACCTCATGTGAAGAGCTGACTCATTGGAAAAGACTCTGATGCTGGGAGAGATTGGGGGCAGGAGGAAAAGGGGACGACAGAGGATGAGATGGCTGGATGGCATCACGGACTTGATGGACGTGAGTCTGAGTGAACTCTGGGAGTTGGTGATGGACAGGGAGGCCTGGCGTGCTGCGATTCATGGGGTCACAGAGAGTCGGACACGACTGAGTGACTGAACTGAACTGAACTGAACAACCTAGAGGGGTGGGATAGGGAGGGAGGTGGGAGGGGACATGGGTAAATCTATGGCTGATTCATGTTGATATTTGGTAGAAATCAGCACAACACTGTAAAGAAATTATCCTTCAGTTAAAAAAAAAAAGACTGTCTTGAAATCTTTCATATGTCATTCTAATTAGGCTGTTGTTTTTTTGTTGTTGCAAATCCAAATAAAGGTCTAACTGAAAATACATTGCTGCAATTTGGTTAATCAGCTTTCTAAGCAGTCAAACAAATGGATTTTTATTTCCTCTCACTGATAAAAAAATGACTGACTTCTGTATTGAGTAAAATGAGATGTTTATGACCTTACAGAAATAAACTTTTTCAAGATACAGAAATATAACATCAAGTAGTGAGTGCTATTTGCTAATTCTGTTAAATGTTGCTATAAACAGAAATTCACACCAAATAACTCCAAGTTCCTACAGAATTCCAGTGATGGCTAAGGGGGTAAATAAGTAACACTCTTCATACTCAATATTCATTATCTTTCAAAGGAATTTCCAGCTATGGAACTCTCTAGCTACCTTTAAAATCATTCATATTAAAATATCACTTTTGCAACAACTAACATAAAATATAAAAGATTCTAAAAAAAAGTACCATAGATATGTTTGTATTTGATACACAGACATACATTCAGGTGCCAAGAGTCCAATCCAAGTATAAATACTTGAAAAGGAAATAGAGGAATTATATATAGAGGCTGATATATAAAAGCTGGTTCTAATGATTTTAATAAAATTTTCTTTAAGTGATTAATTTAATGTACATAATCATATGAACTCCTTTTGTAATTTCTTACCTATACAAACTTTTGAATGATTTTACATGTTTTTCTGGGTTTGCTTAAATATTTTAAAATCTAGAAACACAAGGTTCTATTTTGGATCTTACGATTGCTGCTGCTGTTGCTGCTAAGTCACTTCAGTCATGTCCAACTCTGTGTGACCCCAGAGACGGCAGCCTACCAGGCTCCCCTGTCCCTGGGATTCTCCCAGGGACATTGCCATTTCCTTCTCCAATGCATGAAAGGGAAAAGTGAAAGGGAAGTCGCTCAGTTGTGTCCGACTCCTAGCGACCCCATGGACTGCAGCCTACCAGGCTCCTTCATCCATGGGACTTTCCAGGCAAGAGTACTGGAGTGGGGTGCCATTGCCTTCTCCATTGCGATTGCTAGAAAAGGAAAAAAAAAGCTCCTATAAAAGCTTAACATTACACAAATGGAAAAGGAACAAAATAAAAAGATGATCAGCCAGGTGTCTTATATTATTTTACTCATGATCAGGCAGACCTCAATCACAGGAGACTTATCTGATATTTTCAGTACCACAGTCCTATGCTCAAAATATTTTTCAGCAAACTACCACAGAAATGTTTAATATATGATAGAGTAAAAGATAACCTACGGAAAACAAAGCAAAACATTACTTAAGGATTAAACATTCATTGATTTAAGAAATGAAGGATGACCACATATCTCAGGTTTCCCAAGACAGCCCTGGTTTATGCCTGTTAGCACAGTAATGATTATTAACAGTGCTCTCAAAAAGATCCTTGTAGACAGACGACTGCATTAATAACTCCAATATTTTACCTCTTCCACTATCTAATCTTAGGGTGTCCTCTCACAGACTCTGTGGCCATGTGACTTGCTTTGGTCAATAGGTTACTTGCTATTCTGACACAAGTAGAAACTTAAAAACCATATGTGCAATTGGGCTTGCTTTTCTGTCTCTATCACTCCATGAAAACACGCACAGGTGAGACTGCTGAAGTTTGAGAGGAAAGTCGAGCAGAAGAAAGTTACTGAAGGTAATGATAATGGTCAATCCAACTGAAAACTAGTTGATCTGGCTAAGTCAGAACCGTCTAGGAGTATCCAGCCTGCATCACCAAGCTTCAGAGAGAGACAGACAAGACAGAGAGAAACAGAGAGAGAGTGTATGTGTGTAACTTAAGCCTCTGTTTTAACTTTTGGAGCGATTTGTTGCTATATTATCATGTCAATAATTATAAAAAACTGGGAAAAATAAGCAAAACAATTTATTCACACACATATGACTATACAGAGCTTATAAACAATACCTTCATTTCCATTAGTTCTGCTGTATTTGGAGGTGTGCTAAGAGCTTTTTCAGATATCTTTTCAAATTCCTCACATAATCTGAAAAACCAGACAAAAGCCATTTATATAATTAAATTTTATTCCTAAATATATTCATGTATACTGTTTTAATATTCCATTACATGAAAAATAGATTATCTTATGTATATGACATCTAAGCAATTAAAAGCAAATTTGTGCTCACTTATTCATTCAATACACATTTAATCATTCACCATGTTCTTAACTACTGTATTAAGTGCCAGAGATTCAGAAACGTGGAAGATGTAGTAATGGTTCTCAGACAGTCCACATTCCAGTATGCAAGACAAGACTATGAACAATCACTTCCAACCTAGAGTTTCAAGGATGCTACCAGAGATTTAGTTGAGATGGTACTAAAAGGTGGTCTACTTGGAAGGCACGGTTAAAATGGGCTGGTGTGCTCAGAAACTTCTGGTAGTATGCAAATATTTCCTACTGACTTGAGTTGTGGGCAATACAAATAATGAACTTACCATGAAATTAAAAAGAAAAAAGACAGAGTTGTGAGAGGTTAAGAAAGTTGAGATAATGCATAGAAATTTATTCAAGAAGATTGCTGTGAGGTGAAAGAGAGGGAATGGATGGTGATGATGTTGAGTTGAAGTGGAAGATGGAAAATGGAAGAGAGTTTTGAACTTGTTTGCAAATTTCAGAGGCAGAATCAACAGTGAAGGAGAGATTTAAGATGAGACACAGAGGGGACAACTCAAAAGCACAGGTCCAGAGAGATAGGAGGCAATGAGGCTGAGCTTATGGGTGGAGACAAGAACAATGAATGGTTGCCAGACCCCTGTCCTGTGAGAAGGTGGGGAGTCAGACAGGAAGGGGTCTGTGCAGAGGTGAGTTGAGACAGATGAGAACAAGGAGTTAAGGGTATTTGTACCTAACAGTTTCTGTAATAGTCCTGGTGTGTCCTCTGTACATACTGTGAGTCTGGTGAGAGACATACTTAGGAGAAAAAGGGAAAAAGTAGAACTGGCATGAGCTCTAGGGGCAGCTAAGAGGCAGGGAAATAGCTATGAAATTAAATATTTCACTCAGCATGAAATGTTATAAGTAACACACATATTCACTATTCTACACTTGCAGAGGAAAAGGTACTTTGAGATGAATATGTGATTCTGGGTCTTAGATAAGCCACCCAAGTCCTAGCCCTTTTTCATGTGGTGCCACCCTCTTCAGCCTCCCCTCAACCTCACCTCTCATCCTTCACAGTATCTGTGAAAGCAACATAACCCACTCCTTATTCCTAGAGCACATCGTGACATTTCATATCTCACTTCCTTCTACATACTATATCCTCTAACTGGAATTCTTTCACCCACATTGTTCACCTGGTGGACTCCTACTCAACCTTCAAAAGGAATTCATGTATCACTGCAACTTTTCAGCCTTCCTTGATTTTCCCCTCTCCTCCAACCTTCACTGTGAAGGAAATTGATCATTTCCGTCTCTACTGTTCCCTGTTGTAATTTACTGGAGGGTGTCCACTTCTGCAATATAACTTCAGCAGCCTTGTTCATAGTCTATGTCCCTAATGCTGTGCCTGACCTTCCTCTAGGCTTCTACAAAGGCTAAAAGAAGTATTCTTTCTAATAATATTTTCTCTAACACTATAACTATAAAAATTCTGATTAGTTGGGGGGTTTATTCCATGTAACTGATATCAGGAAAGAGGATCATGGAGCCACATTATCACCAGTGTTAGAAAACTACACTAATTACACTTCTAGCCTTAAATAGGTATTCTGCTTTACACATTAGCATTTTTTACTTTACTTAACAAGAGTTAGTTTTCCTTAAAATCTCCAGGTTGAACAACAAATGAGCTTGTAGTTAAGATAACATGTTCCCATGGACATGAAGGGTAATTACAGTAAAATGATGTTCCAAATTTGGGATCCTTGACAACTACTCTGAATATCCACTTTGAAAACTCACTCTGTGTACTGATTACACAAACTTAAAAATGTGAAGTTAGAGGGGAGAGGGAAAGATGGCGGAGGAATAGGACGGCAAGACCACTTTCTCCCTCACAAATTCCTCAAAAGAACATTTCAACGCCGAGCAAACTTCACAAAACAACTTCTGTAGGCTGGCAGAGGACATCAGGCAACCAGAAAAGCAGATCATTGTCTTCAAAAACAGGTAGGAAAAAATATAAAAGACGAAAAGGAGACAAAGGAGGTGGGGAGGGAGCTCCGTCCCGGGAAGGGAAGCCCGTCCCGGGAAGGGAATTTTAAGAAGAGAGGTTTCCAAACACCAGGAAACACTCTCCCTGCCGAGTCTGTGGCGAGCCTTGGAAACACAGAGGGCAACATAACAGGAAGGAAAAATAGACAAATAATTAAAACCAACAGATTACAAGCCCAACAGTAACTCCCCCAGCGGAAAAGCAGCGCAGACGCCTGCATCCGCCATTGGGAAGCGGGGGCAGGGCAGGGACGCGCGGGAGGCGCGGGCTGCAGAGCTTTGTAAGAATCGGGCAGGAACGCCCCACGCGCAACCAGAACGATCTAACTTGGGCTAGCAAACCAGACTGTGGGATAGCTACCACGCGAAAAGCTTGAACATAAGACACCGCCAGGACCGAGCACAGAACAAAGGACGGAACGGGAAAAGCCGGCTGCAGACCATCCCCCGCCGGGGACAGGCAGCCAGAGCCGTAAGGACTGGAAAGGGGCAATTGCAGACTCGGGACCTAACTGCAAGCAAGCTCCTTTGCTAAGACTTCTGGGGGTGCTGGACAGTCACAATCTACTGCACGGGGTGCGCCAGCGGTCCGCCCAGAAAGCTGAGCAGCAGCGGCAGAAAAGGTGACAAGCCGCGGCGATCGCGCTCGCCAAACTCCTGAGCTACTCGGAACTGGGAAGGGCACAAAGCGCAGTTCCAGCCGAATCTGTGCCTCTGAGGGCTGCCTGAGCGCCGAACCTGAGCGGCTTGGACCGGGGAAGTGCACGCAGCCTAGGGCCGGCCCCAGACGGTTCCCGGCTGAGCATCCTAGAGCTGGAGCGGTTTGTGCGCCGCGAGAAAGGACAGGTCAAGCCGGGCAGAGATACTGCGTGCACACGACAGTGCTATTTGTTAGCAGCAGCCCCCCTCCTCACAGCGCAACTAAACTAGTGAGCCTAAAAAGCCAGCAAACAGAAGAAGTTAAACAGAGGGAACCACCTTGGAAGTGATCCCACACGGCCCATTACACCAGAAAGGGCCAGATATTTTTAAAATCATTCCTTTTTTTTTTTTTTTGCTTTTTTTTCTAACTTTTTTTTAATTGTTAAGTCTTCTATTTCTCCTCTAATTTTTATTTCTATAACCTATTATTACTATATTTTTGTTTGTTTTAAAAAGACTTTTTTTCTTTTTTTTTTTTTTTAAGGCAAACACCATATACAGTCTTTGGATGGTTGTTGATGGCTTTTTTTTTTTTCTTGATTGTTTGTTTGTTTGTTTTTTAATAATTCTTTTTCTTTCTTTTTTTTTTTTTTTCTTTCTTTCTTCCTTTTTCCTTCTGCTTCTCTCTAATATTGTATCTTTGAAAATCCAACCTCTACTCTAGATTTTTAATCTTTGCTCTTAGGTTTTTGTGGTCAATTTTGTACATTTAAAAACCCAAACTTCACTATCCCAGTTTACCTGAGAGCGAGATTACTGGCTTGACCACTCTCTCCTCCTCTGGACTATCCTTTTTCTCCACCAGGTGGCCTCTGTCTCTTTTCTCCCCCATCTCTCCTCTATCCAACTCTGTGAATCTCTGTGTGTTCCAGACAGTGGAGAACACCTAAGGAACAGGTTACTGGCAGGATTTGTCTCTCTCCTACTCATTCCTCTCTCTGATCCTCCTGGTCACCTCTGTCTACTTCCTCCCTCTCCTCTTCCCCGTATAACTCTGTAAATACCTCTGAGCGGTCCAGACTATAGAGCGCACATAAGGAAGTGACTACTGGCTAGCTTGCTCTCTTCTCTTTTGATCTCACCGCATCTCATTCCAGTTACCTCTAACTACCCCCTCCATCTTCTCTTCTCCTTATAACTCAGTGAACCCCTCTGAGTGTCCCTCAATGTGGAGAAACTTTTCATCTTTAACCTAGATGTTTTATCATCAGTGCTGTATAGATGGAGAAGTCTAGAGGCTACTGTAAAAATAAAACTGAAAACCAGAAGCAGGAGGCTTAAATCCAAAGCCTGAAAACATTAGAGAACTCTTGAATTCAGGGAACATTAAGCAATAGGAGCCCATCTAATGCCTTCATACCTACACCGAAACCAAGTTCCACCTAAGGGCCAACAAATTCCAAAACAAGACATACCACGCAAATTCTCCAGCAACACAGGAACACTCCCCTGAGCTTCAATATACAGGCAGCTCAAAATTATCCCAAAACCTTTGATGTCTCGTAACCCATTACGGGTCACTCCATTGCACTCCAGAGAGAAGAAACCCAGCTCCACCCACCAAAACTCCAACACAAGCCTCCCTAACCAGGAAACCTTGACAAGCCACTGATAGAACCCCACCCAAAGTGAGGAAGCTCCATAATAAAGAGAACTCCACAAATTCCCAGAATATAAAAAGGCCACCCCAAACGCAGCAATATAACCAAGATGAAGAGACAGAGGAATACACAGCAGGTAAAGGAACAGGAGAGTTGCCCACCAAACCAAACAAAAGTGGAAGAAGTAGGGAATCTACCGGAGAAGGAATTCCGAATATTGATAGTGAAAATGATCCAAAATCTTGAAATCAAAATGGAATCACAGATAAATAGGCTAGAGACAAGGATTGAGAAGATGCAAGAAAGGTTTAACAAGGACCTAGAAGAAATAAAAAAGAGTCAAAATATAATGAATAATGCAATAAATGAGATCAGAAACACTCTGGAGGCAACAATTAGTAGAATAACGGAGGCAGAAGATAGGATTAGTGAAATGGAAGATAGAATGGTAGAAATAAATGAATCAGAGAGGAAACAAGAACAACGAATTAAAAGAAATGAGGACAATCTCAGAGACCTCCAGGACAATATGAAACGCTCCAACATTCGAATTATAGGAGTCCCAGAAGAAGAAGACAGAAAGAAAGATCATGAGAAAATCCTTGAGGAGATAATAGTTGAAAACTTCCCTAAAATGGGGAAGGAAATAATCACCCAAGTACAAGAAACACAGAGAGTTCCAAATAGGATAAACCCAAGGCGAAACACCCCAAGACACATATTAATCAAATTAACAAAGATCAAACACAAAGAACAAATATTAAAAGCAGCAAGGGAAAAACAACAAATAACACACAAGGGGATTCCTATTAGGATAACAGCTGATCTTTCAATAGAAACTCTTCAGGCCAGGAGGGAATGGCAAGACATACTTAAAGTGATGAAAGACAATAACCTACAGCCCAGAATACTGTACCCAGCAAGGATCTCATTCAAATATGAAGGAGAAATCAAAAGCTTTACAGACAAGCAAAAGCTGAGAGAATTCAGCACCACCAAACCAGCTCTCCAACAAATTCTAAAGGATATTCTCTAGACAGGAAACACGAAAAGGGTGTATAAACTCAAACCCAAAACAATAAAGTAAATGGTAACGGGATCACACTTATCAATAATTACCTTAAACGTAAATGGGTTGAACGCCCCAACCAAAAGACAGAGACTGGCCGAATGGATACAAAAACAAGACCCCTCTATATGCTGCTTACAAGAGACCCACCTCAAAACAAGGGACACATACAGACTGAAAGTGAAGGGCTGGAAAAAGATATACCACGCAAATAGAGACCAAAAGAAAGCAGGAGTGGCAATACTCATATCCGATAAAATAGACTTTAAAACAAAGGCTGTGAAAAGAGACAAAGAAGGCCACTACATAATGATCAAAGGAACAATCCAAGAAGAAGATATAACAATTATAAATATATATGCCCCCAATATAGGAGCCCCGCAATATGTAAGACAAATGCTAACAAGTATGAAAGGGGAAATCAACAATAACACAATAATAGTGGGAGACTTTAATACCCCACTCACACCTATGGACAGATCAACTAAACAGAAAATTAACAAAGAAACGCAAACTTTAAATGATACATTAGATCAGTTAGACCTAATTGATATCTATAGGACATTTCACCCCAAAACAATGAATTTCACTTTTTTTTCAAGTGCTCATGGAACCTTCTCCAGGATAGATCACATCCTGGGCCATAAATCTAAACTTGATAAATTCAAAAAAATCGAAATCATTCCAAGCATCTTTTCTGACCATAATGCATTAAGATTAGATCTCAATTACAGGAGAAAAACTATTAAAAATTCCAACATATGGAGGTTGAACAACACACTTCTGAATAACCAACAAATCACAGAAGAAATCAAAAAAGAAATCAAAATATGCATAGAAACTAATGAAAATGAAAACACAACGACCCAAAACCTGTGGGACACTATAAAAGCAGTGCTAAGAGGAAAGTTCATAGCAATACAGGCATACCTCAAGAAACAAGAAAAAAGTCAAATGAATAACCTAACTCTGCAACTAAAGCAACTAGAAAAGGAAGAGTTGGAGAACCCCAGAGTTAGTAGAAGGAAAGAAATCTTAAAAATTAGGGCAGAAATAAATGCAAAAGAAACAAAAGAGACCATAGCAAAAATTAACAAAGCCAAAAGCTGGTTCTTTGAAAGGATAAATAAAATTGACAAACCATTAGCCAGACTCATCAAGAAGCAAAGAGAGAAAAATCAAATCAATAAAATTAGAAATGAAAATGGAGAGATCACAACAGACAACACAGAAATACAAAGGATCATAAGAGACTACTATCAGCAGTTGTATGCCAATAAAATGGACAACGTGGAAGAAATGGACAAATTCTTAGAAAAGTACAATTTTCCAAAACTGAACCAGGAAGAAATAGAAAATCTTAACAGACCCATCACAAGCACAGAAATTGAAATGGTAATCAGAAATCTTCCAGCAAACAAAAGCCCAGGTCCAGACGGCTTCACAGCTGAATTCTACCAAAAATTTCGAGAAGAGCTAACACCTATCCTCCTCAAACTCTTCCAGAAAATTGCAGAGGAAGGTAAACTTCCAAACTCATTCTATGAGGCCACCATCACCCTAATACCAAAACCTGACAAAGATGTCACAAAAAAGGAAAACTACAGGCCAATATCACTGATGAACATAGATGCAAAAATCCTCAACAAAATTCTAGCAATCAGAATCCAACAACACATTAAAAAGATCATACACCATGACCAAGTGGGCTTTATCCCAGGGATGCAAGGATTCTTCAATATCCGCAAATCAATCAATGTAATTCACCACATTAACAAATTGAAAAATAAAAACCATATGATTATCTCAATAGATGCAGAGAAAGCCTTTGACAAAATTCAACATCCATTTATGATAAAAACTCTCCAGAAAGCAGGAATAGAAGGAACATACCTCAACATAATAAAAGCAATATATGACAAACCCACAGCAAACATTATCCTCAATGGTGAAAAATTGAAAGCATTCCCCCTAAAGTCAGGAACAAGACAAGGGTGTCCACTTTCACCGCTACTATTCAACATAGTTCTGGAAGTTTTGGCCACAGCAATCAGAGCAGAAAAAGAAATAAAAGGAATCCAAATTGGAAAAGAAGAAGTAAAACTCTCACTGTTTGCAGATGACATGATCCTCTACATGGAAAACCCTAAAGACTCCACCAGAAAATTACTAGACCTAATCAATGAATATAGTAAAGTTGCAGGATATAAAATCAACACACAGAAATCCCTTGCATTCCTATACACGAATAATGAGAAAGTAGAAAAAGAAATTAAGGAAACAATTCCATTCACCATTGCAACGAAAAGAATAAAATACTTAGGAATATATCTACCTAAAGAAACTAAAGACCTATATATAGAAAACTATAAAACACTGATGAAAGAAATCAAAGAGGACACTAATAGATGGAGAAATATACCATGTTCATGGATCGGAAGAATCAATATAGTGAAAATGAGTATACTACCCAAAGCAATTTACAAATTTAATGCAATCCCTGTCAAGCTACCAGCCACATTTTTCACAGAACTAGAACAAATAATTTCAAGATTTGTATGGAAACACAAAAAACCTCGAATAGCCAAAGCAATCTTGAGAAAGAAGAATGGAACTGGAGGAATCAACTTGCCTGACTTCAGGCTCTACTACAAAGCCACAGTCATCAAGACAGTATGGTACTGGCACAAAGACAGACATATAGAGCAATGGAACAAAATAGAAAGCCCAGAGATAAATCCACACACATATGGACACCTTATCTTTGACAAAGGAGGCAAGAATATACAATGGAGTAAAGACAATCTCTTTAACAAGTGGTGCTGGGAAAACTGGTCAACCACTTGTAAAAGAATGAAACTAGATCACTTTCTAACACCGTACACAAAAATAAACTCAAAATGGATTAAAGATCTAAATGTAAGATCAGAAACTATAAAACTCCTAGAGGAGAACATAGGCAAAACACTCTCAGACATAAATCACAGCAGGATCCTCTATGATCCACCTCCCAGAATTCTGGAAATAAAAGCAAAAATAAACAAATGGGATCTAATTAAAATTAAAAGCTTCTGTACAACAAAGGAAAATATAAGCAAGGTGAAAAGACAGCCTTCAGAATGGGAGAAAATAATAGCAAATGAAACAACTGACAAACAACTAATCTCAAAAATATACAAGCAACTTCTGCAGCTCAATTCCAGAAAAATAAACGACCCAATCAAAAAATGGGCCAAAGAACTAAATAGACATTTCTCCAAAGAAGACATACGGATGGCTAACAAACACATGAAAAGATGCTCAACATCACTCATTATTAGAGAAATGCAAATCAAAACCACAATGAGGTACCACTTCACACCAGTCAGAATGGCTGCGATCCAAAAATCTGCAAGCAATAAATGCTGGAGAGGGTGTGGAGAAAAGGGAACCCTCCTACACTGTTGGTGGGAATGCAAACTAGTACAGCCACTATGGAGAACAGTGTGGAGATTCCTTAAAAAATTGCAAATAGAACTACCTTATGACCCAGCAATCCCACTTCTGGGCATACACACGGAGGAAACCAGAATTGAAAGAGACACATGTACCCCAATGTTCATCGCAGCACTGTTTATAATAGCCAGGACATGGAAACAACCTAGATGTCCATCAGCAGATGAATGGATAAGAAAGCTGTGGTACATATACACAATGGAGTATTACTCAGCCGTTAAAAAGAATTCATTTGAATCAGTTCTGATGAGATGGATGAAACTGGAGCCAATTATACAGAGTGAAGTAAGCCAGAAAGAAAAACACCAATACAGTATACTAACACATATATATGGAATTTAGGAAGATGGCAATGACGACCCTGTATGCAAGACAGGAAAAAAGACACAGATGTGTATAACGGACTTTTGGACTCAGAGGGAGAGGGAGAGGGTGGGACGATTTGGGAGAATGGGAATTCTAACATGTATACTGTCATGTAAGAATTGAATCGCCAGTCCATGTCTGACGTAGGGTGCAGCTTGCTTGGGGCAGGTGCATGGGGATGACCCAGAGAGATGTTGTGGGGAGGGAGGTGGGAGGGGGGTTCATGTTTGGGAACGCATGTAAGAATTTAAGATTTTAAAATTTAAAAAAAAATAAATAAATAAAAAATAAAAAAAAATAAAAATGTGAAGTTAGATAATGTCCACATGACTTATACAAAAGAAATGCAAATGCATTTTAATACCACCTTAATTCAGAAAACTGGGAAGACATATTCATGGTGGAAAAAAAGACACTAAATAGATTCAAGTAGAAATAAGTTTGGCTTTATCTTTCCTTTTAGGTCATTTATGACACTGCTTTATCCAATACTTTAGGTGACAGTTGATTCTATTTAAACCGCACCCCCCGCCCACCAAATAAAAGTATTACACAGAGTACCTTGTATTTACTTCCTGATGATCTCTGAACATTTTAGCAATAAGTTTTCCACAAATGACATCTGCTCGCTTCACCAAAGCTCTGATTAATTCCTCACAGCGCACTTCAAACATTCCTAAACGAATAGTCTGCAATGTTGGGTATCAAAAGTTTAATAAACATGAAATGACATAAATGATTCCCACAATTTTGCCTTTTCCACAATATTGATTTTGTGTGTATGATCTAATACAATTGAGTTTGTTTTTTTAAAATATGATGTAGGCTGGGTTTTTTAAATACTCTACCACTATCTTCTCAGTAAATCTCCTTGAATAGTATTCTTAAGCCAATTCTATCTCAGGACAATAACGGATATAAAAACTTCAGAGAACTAACTTATTGCTATATAGACAGTGCAAGATTTAAATGTTATATTTGCTCTGCACAAAAAGTAATGAATGTTCATGGTAGTAATTTTGGAAAATATTTAAAAAAAGGACAAAAGTAGAAAATGTTTAATTACTAATCTTCTACTAAATAAGTAACCACATTTCGGTATAATTACCATTGTTTCCCAAAGTATTTATAAACACCAAAGCAATTAAAAAAATTAGTTCTTGATATTTTTCACGGGTCAAATTAAAGAAAGTACTTAAAAGTCAGGCTTGCACGGTAGACTTTCAGCTCTCTGAGCAGAAGAATCTTGTGTTTTGTCTGTTTCCATATAGCCAGGGCTTACCACATGCTTGGCATATAGAAAAGTCCAGTAAATAGTTATCTGTTGATAATAATGGTCTAACTCTTTCACTGTACAGCGTAGGAATACATGCTAATAAACCAGGGAAAAGATCACTAGGTACAAAGAACAGCTGTACAAAATGGGTGATTTACCTTTCTAGATGTGTACTGTATGTCCTCTATGAGTTTTTGGTATTTGCGAATTTCTTGTATTATTCTCTCATAATGATGATTTTCTGCAAGGAAAGCATCAGCATCTTGCTCAGCTTTTCTGGTAATTAAAAAATCATACTTGTCATAAAATCTGAGGTGCTCAATGGGTGCCACGCTCTCACGCATAACCACCTCCTTAATCTTTTCTTTGTGAGCTTCGACAATTTCATTCAGAATTATTGGCTTCAAGACTGTTGGTTTAGACTTACTTTCCTAAACAAAGGGATAAAAACTATATGAGTCAATTAAAATATCTGAAATTAAGGTAGCCATATCATTTGTGTTGTGCTATTTAGTCACTTAAGTCATGTCCAGCTCTTTTGCAAGATCATGAGCCTGCCAGGCTCCTCTGTCCATGGGATTTCCCAGGCAAGAATACTAGAGTGAGTAGCCATTCCCTTCTCCAGGGGATCTCTCTGGCACAGAGACCAAAGACACATCTCCTGCATTGCAGGCGAATTCTTGACGGCTGAGCCACCAAGTAAGCACACCATATCATTTAGCTATGTAAAAATGCCCATCTTAGCACATTGTCTTTTTACTCTCAAGGTACTCTGATTTTTCTAATCTATGTCTACAGAAGGAAATTCAGTCTAATCACAGCATATTTTAAATATCTAGGTTTCATATAATGTTTTGTTTTTCTTAGAGGCTATCTAGGTGTGTTTTGTTTTTCTGTATGGGTGAAAGAGCAGTCACTTGAGAACATGCACAAATTAACAATTAGAATATCAAAACAGCAAAATCCACAACTGTATATGCTAGCTTAAAAGGTAGTGCTTGCATTGTACATTATTTTTTTTTTAATAAGTCAGCTCAATGTCACTTGATTGTAGTCTTTGATCACAATACTTAGTCACCTTGAGGAGTAATCTATCTGGAACAAAGAAAGACTGTTTACTCATTGATTGGACCCTGAGTTTTGATTCTGTGAACAGCAACTAGAACAGACTAAAATCCCTAGTTGCAAAATTTGCATTCTGCTACCACCGTTAGAATAACATGGGCAAGAATGTTATCAGACAATTATTTTAAATAAGCAAACAAATCTCAACAGACAAGTAAATGTGCAAATATGGTTTATTATCTTGAACCAAGATATACTTTAAATACACACACACACACACACACACACACACTCTCTCTCTCTCTCTGCCTGTTTTCCAGAGAAGGGATTTTTAACCATCACAAATAAAAATCATTGCCAGTAGTGAATATCCTACAGCTTTTAAACTGATAATATCAAATGATTCCTCAGTGAACTGGGTAATTTGGTCAGGTATCCAGGGTGCATTTGCCCACTATGTCCCCTAGTGGGCATTTCAGGAAATCACACCTTTTAAGAACTAGATGCTTCATGAGAACATTAGTGAATCCCACCACCTTCACTATCATCTCAACCCTACTCTTGGGGCACAGTAGATGTTTGGTGTCATCCTTTCTGAAAAAGAACTTTAGGATAAATAAATACATATTGTAAAATTTATGCAATGTGAAATTGTTGGGTCTAATGTGAAGCTTGTCCATTTTAGTTTACTGATTCCATTATATTTACTACCGTGGACAAGAGTCTTTCAGAAGAAATGGAGGAGCCCTCATACTCAAAAAAAGAATCCAAAATGCAGTACTTGGGTGCAATCTCAAAAACTACAGAATAATCTTGATTGGTTTTCAAGGCAAACAATTCAACATCATAGAAATCCAAACCTATGCCCCAACCACTAATGCTGAAGAAGCTGAACTTAAATGGTTCTATGAAGACCTACAAGTCATTCTAGAACTAACACCAAAAAGGATATAATTTTCATCATAGGGAACTGAATACAAAAGGAGAAAATCAAGAGATTCCTGGAGTAACAGGCAAATTTGGCCATGGAGTACAAAATGAAGGAGAGCAAAGGCTAAGAGAGTTTTGTCAAGAAAACACACTGTCATATCAAACACCTTTTTCCTACAACACAAAAGACTACTCTACACATGGACATCACCAGATGATCAACAATGAAATTGACTGCAAAGAATACAATCAATCTGAAGATGGAGAAGTTGTATACAGTCAACAACAACAACAAAAAGACCAGGAGCTGACTGTGGCTCAGATCATGAGCTCCTTAGTACAAAATTCAGGATTAAAGTGAAGAAAGTATGGAAAACCATTAGGACATTCAGGTATGATCTAAATCAAATCCCTTATGATAGATGAGGAATAGATTCAAGGCATTAGATCTGGTAGATAGAGTGCCTGAAGAACTGTGGGTGGAGGTTCATAACACTGTACAGGAGGTGGTGACCAAAACCAGTCTGAAGAAAAAGAAATGCAAGAAGGCAAAGTGGTAGTCTGAGGACCTTACATATAGCTGAGGAAAGAAGAGATACAAAAGGTAAAAGAGAAAGGGAAAGATACACTCAACTGAATGCAGAATTCCAGAGAATAGCAAGAACAGATAAAAACCTTCTTAAATGAAAAAGGCAAAAAAAAAAAAAAATAGAGAACAATAGAATGGCAAAGACTTGGAGATCTCTCCAAGAAAATTGGAGATACCAAGAGAATATTTCATGCAAAGATGGGCACAATAAAGGACAGAAATGACAAGGAACTAACAGAAGCAGAAGAGATTAAGAAGAGGTGGTAAGAATACACAGAAGAAATATACAAAAAAGGTCTTAACAACCTGGATAACCACAATTGTGTAGTTACTCACCTAGAGCCAGACATCCTGGAATGTGAAGTCAAGTGGGCCTCAGGAAGCATTACTACAAACAAAGCTAGTGGAGGTGATTTAGCTGTTTCAAATCCTAAAAGATGATGCTGTTAAAATGCTACACTCAATATGCCAGCAAATTTGAAAAGCGCAGCAGTGGCCACAGGACTGGAAAAGGTCAGTTTTCATTCCAATCCCAAAAAAAGGCAATGCCAAAGAATGTTCAAACTACCACACAATTGCACTCATTTCACAGGCTAGCAGGGTAATGCTCAAAATCCTTCAAACTATGCTTCCATAGTACATGATCTAAGAACGTCCAGAGAAACAAGCTGGCTTTAGAAAAGGCAGAGGAACCAGGTCTCAAGTAGCCAACATCCACTGGATCACAGAGAAACCAAGGGAATTCCAGAAAAATATCTACTTCTGCTTCATTGACTACATGAAAGCCTTTGGCTATGTGGATCACAACAAACTGAGGAAAATTCTTAAAGAGATGGGAATACCAAACCACCTTACCTGTCTCCTGAAAAACTTACATGCAGGTCAAGAAGCAACAGTTAGAACCAGACATGGAACAATGGACTGGTGCTAAATTGGGAAAGGAGTACAACAAGGCTGTATATTGTCACCCTGCTTATTTAACTTATATGCATAGTATATCATTCGAAATGCCAGGCTGGATGAATCACAAGCTGGAATCAAGATTGCCCAGGAGAAATATCAACAACATTATATATGCATATGATACCACTCTAATGGCAGAAAGTGAAGTGGAACTAAAGAGTCACTTGATGAAGGTGAAAAGCTGGCTTAAAACTCAATATTCAAAAAACGAAGATCACAGTATCTGGTACCATGACTCCATGGCAAGTAGACGGGGAAAAAACTGGAAACTGTGACAGATTTTATTTTCTTGGGCTCCAAAACCACTGTGGACACTGACTGTATCCATGAAATTAAAAGACACTTGCTCCTGAGAAGGAAAGCTATGATAAACCTAGAGAGTGTATTAAAAAGCACAGACTGTACTGACAAAGGTCCCTATAGTCAAAGCTATCGTTTTTTCAGTAGTCACGTATGGATGTGAGAGTTTGACCCTAAAGACGGGGCTGAGTGCCAGAAAATTGGTGCTTTTGAACTGTTGTGCTGAGGAAGACTCTTGAGAGCCCCTTGGATTGCAAGGTGATCAAACCAGCCAGTCCTAAAGGAAACCAGTCCTGAATATTCACTGGAAGAACTGATGCTGAAGCTGAAGCTCCAGTACTTTGGCCACTTAATGCATAGAACTGGTTCAATGGAAAAGATCCTGATGCTGGGAAAGATTGAGGGCAGGAGGAGAAGGTGGCAACAGAGGATGAGATTATTGGATAGCATCACTAACTCACAATGGACATCAGTTTGAGCAATTCCGGTAGATAGTGAAGGACAGGCAAGCCTGGTGTACTGCAGTCCATGGGGTCACAAAGAATTGGACATGACTTAGTGACTGAACAAAAACAATGTGAATCTTATTAATATTCATCATAAAATAAGTAAGGTGGGAAGTCATAACTGGTATCCCCACAGAAAACCAGGAACATTGAGAGGTGATACAACCTCAAAATGAGGGTTCTCAGGACATAAAATTTCAGAAGGCTGCAAGTTGAGGGGGCAATAAAGAGAAAATGTCTTATCTGGGCCTTGTTCTTCAGTGGAGAAGAAAAAGGGTGGTTATCTTAAGAATTTGTAATCACAAACCTGTTCTCATACAGATTTGGGAAAATGTTCATACTATCAGTATTGTCCACCAAATCCTCAGGCAAAAATTTTGTCTAAAAGGGTACTGGGTTTGCAGGGGCCTCAAGAGCACCTATCAATATGCAAATTCCAGAGGAACCAATTCAAATCAAGGCCTCAAAGACGTCCTGCATAAAGTTCTCAATTGTACAAGTGAAGTCGCTCAGTCATGTCCGACTCTTTGCGACCCCGGGGACTGTAGCCCGCCAGGCTCCTCTGTCCATGGGATTCTCCAGGCAAGAATACTGGAGTGGGTTGCCATTTCTTTCTCCAGGGGATCTTCTGGACCCAGGGATCGAACCTAGGTCTCCCGCATTGCAGGCAGACACTTAAGGCCATAGTAATAAAGGAAAAGAACTTACAGAAATAAACCACCAGGAGCAGGACTCAGATTGGCAAACAGAGAAGAGTAATGAATATATAACTAAGTACAAGAGACTATCAAAAATGATCAGGCTTAGTTGAAAAAAAAGTTAATGGGTCCTGAGAAAATAAAAATAAAAAAGTTAGATCTATGGAGATGATAATATTCTCAAAATGAATAATGTCACAATCACAATGTTAAGTAAAATAAAACAAGTCATGGACTATTTATAAGATGACTCTATCTATACAACAATATGAAAAAACTAAAAAGAAATTTAATATGCAGCTATGTATTGATAGTAAGTTTATCTTTAAAAATTTGGAATAATAACTACAAAATGCAAGATAATGACTCCTTTGCTAGAAGGTAGAAGAACAAAACTATGAACAGGGAAGGACAACTGAGGGGCAGAGCTTAAAGGTCACATTGTATGAGTTAGATTGAAGGCATGAAGGTGTTAACTTTATTACTACTTAAAACTTTAAACATTAGCCTTAAAACTTTAAAGAGTCCTGTACTCTTCTTATGCATGACAAACTTACAAACTATTTAAAAAATAAAAAAGGAAAAAGAAAGCTAATGGTTGGACTTAGGAAACTTGAAAAGCTTTTAAGTAAATGAATTTTCAGACATGCTCATTTCAGATACTAGATTGCAATAACTACTGTTGAAATATTGTAGTTCAGCAGAATGTTGCTAAATATTCGGCCAAAGAGAGAAGGGAAGCCAGACCTGATCACAACTTTAATTCTTCCCCCTCAGAAAGTTTTCAGCTGAGTGCAATGAAAGACTGGTCTAAGAAACTGGTATTAAAGAGAAGCTAATGGGAAAATAGTATGTTTTCAAGCAAAACTGCCTTATAAGCCAATGTGATTAAGTCATTTATATTCCATTAAGCGGAAGATACCAGTCTATACCTTCTAGAAGTTATTTGAAGGAAATACTGTCATGCAAATTCAAGCAATCAGAATATCGTTGCTACTTACCCATTTGGAATACAGTTTTGTCTCAACTCTTGGCACAAAGTTCACAGCCTTAATCATGACATCATAAACATTTAGAAGAATGTCTGTATAATCATTGAAATCAGGTTCAAACTTAATGGTGTCGTTATCAAGAATCAGCCTCATGACAAAACCTGGATGTTCAAAGGCTCTAACAGAATCCTGCAACAAATAAATTATATAAAATGTATATATTATAAAGTATCCATAAATATACATATCAATTGTGAGAGACTAAGGAGGGCACTGGTCCCAGGAGAATACACCCTTCCTCTCATGACCTAGACAGTTAACCCAAGGAGGAGCTGTACCAAAAAAGATAAGAGCCATTCCCAGCTAGACTTGTTGGTATCTACTATAGGGTCAAGAGGCCAGAAAAAGGAAGATGTGTATAGCAGTGGGGCTCTAGAATCATGCAAGAAGGAGCCCAAGAGGAGAATATGCAAATTCCCAGGCTGCTCACCTGCATCAGGACCTTCTTCCAGTAAGAAAAGCGTTGTTTGAAGAAGTCTTCCCCAGTCATCATGGCCCAAATTTCCCAATGATGGGAATTTTCACTTATTCCCACTAACCTCACTAATATAATAATAATATATTCTACACATGTAGGTTGACACTAAGTCTTTTTTAAAACAGTTAAGTGTAATAGGTATAAAGATATACTTTCTGATCTCTCACTGGTAAAAGTTATAATTATCCACTCTCAAAGAACTGAAAATAAATTGGTACGTGAATATTGGTATGACTAAATCTTACTTACTGGAGGCTGTGCAATTAAGTCTGTGAAATCTTGCATGGAAACCAAAGCGAGTTCCTGCAGTTGTAAAGTCATAAGTGTAGCAGCACAGTTGAAAAAAGATTCCATTTTGGCACTGCTGTCACCAGTTGGCAATAGTTTCTTTTTATTACCTTGGTAATAAATATTCTGCACTTCTGGAAACCACCTTCAAAGAACAAAAGACTTTTAAAAGTTAATACTTTCAGTGAATTACTCCTCTTACATTAACAGTGACTTCTGAACATCCAAAGGTCTTCTTGGAGAGGTATATTGCCAAGTGACATTATCCACTTTCTGAAATGTAAGTGCTAGCATATTTCATCCCTCCTAAGAAATTTTAATCACAGACAATGGAAAATGGCTCAATGACATGATGCTGTGATAAAAACGTAACTTGAACTCCATGTATGACACTCTTTGGATATTATAAAAATTATCTTTACTGGATATTACAAGGCATGCTTTCCATGGATTTGTCCATTTAAAGCTAAAATGTGAGTAACATTAAATCAAGAGAGGCCTTTTTTGGTTCAACCCATTTGATATTTTATGCTATTCTATTTCACAATGATAGCTGAAGAGACAAAACAACAAAATCAAGTATGTTCTTTTCTTATCCTCCTTAATGAGAAATTCTAAAAGAGTGATTGATTTAAAACAAGTTTCAAATGTATATGCATCCTTGTAATAAAAGGAAAACAATGAATTTCATATTCACAGACACGTTGTGATAAGCCAAGTTTTCAGTTTACAAAACCACTGTCCAACACTAAAATTAAGGAATATTTGTACCTCTTTTATAAGATAGAATTTTTAAGAAATCAGTATAAGTTCAGGAGTTGCCTGAATGCTCCCAGAGAGATCAAAGTTTTAAATGTATGTATTTGTCCCTTTAACAAACACATGTTTTGTGCCTCTGTGCTAGGGACAGTGCCTCAGGAGATATGAAAAATATGACATAATCCTTTATCTTTTAGAATAGGGAAGGCAACATGTCATAGCAGAAAAGCAGATACATTTGAAATCAAAGGATAGAGTCATATTTTCTACTTAGAGAAGAGTTTTATAGTGAAGAGGGCAATTTCACTAAAGAATAGATAAAAATGAAGCGAAAAGACCATGAGAAAAGGATCTGAAGTAGAAGATATGAAAAATAGGTGGGAGAGGTAGGGCAAATATATCTAATCATTTTGCTATCCGTATCAGAGCTAACAGACTAGAAAATCAGAATAAGTAAGTGGGGCAAAGTGTGCAGGACTTTGCAGAACTTGGGAGTTAAACACAAGAACTTGGGACAAGCTTATGCTCTATGAATAAAGAGCATATCCTTCTGCAATGGGGCACGACTGCTAAAGCAACAGGTAAACAGGATAGGTAGCAAATACTAAGGGGAGAGAGCGAAGCCAGATACAGCAGATACTAAGGGGACTGAGAAGTTTCCAGTAGCTCAGGCAAGAGATGAAGACATATGAAATGTATCTCAACAAAAAAAGAATAGTTAAAGATACACTGAATATGGCTAGAGGCAGCCTGGGGATGGTGAGGATGTAGATGATGAGTAAAAGACATAGAAAAAGTAAAAAAAACTTCTCAACTTGGCCTGGGAATTGTCCAGAAGAAGAAGAATGGCAGGTCTGGAATAAAGAGTAAATACTGTTATGGAAATGTTGAGAACCAGGTGCTGACATTTCATTCAACTGGAGATATACAGTAGAAATTTTATCAGAGGGACACAGAGCTCAGACAACATAAGCTCTTAAGACAGCTAAGAGAGAAGAAATCATGAAATTGTTGAGAATATAGAGAAGAAAAATGAAAGCAAATACCTGCACAGCCTCTATTCTTAGAGAAGAGAGTAAGATTAAGTAGAGTCAGAAAAAGAGATCAAAAAAGAAATAGACACAGAGACACAGAACAGAGACTTAGAGAAGGCGGTAGTGATAAACGACAGCAAATGCTGAATAGAAGTGGAGGACGAGGACTAAGAAGATTTCACAATTAATCATTTACTAATTGTTTCTCCACTGTGGTGAGCTGATGTTCTGCCTTTCAGCCATGATAAAACACATTCTGGATCCCTATTTAAAGTATGGTCAGAGCATTCTTCCCTCAGAATCAATTAAGCAGCATCAAGATATACAGTTAATCAATCTACATCTTTCAGCAAAATAACTCAATAAAGGTTTATCCTCTACTCTTTTCTTTGACATCCAGTCTACTAAAATTTGCAGTGGAAATGTAATCCTGGGGTAGAACCCTAAAGTTATAGAATAAGTTATATTTATTTTTATTCTGTGCTTATGAGGTCATATTCTTCTCTGCAATTAATTATGAAGTTTCATTCCACACTTCTCCTCTATTTTTTATAAGAAATAAATACTAATATTATATAAAAGTCTAAAGTTCTTTCAAGTAATATCAAACGAAGAATTTGCTTCTAATGTATTAGTGAAGAAAAAACATAAAGGAAAGATTTAGCCATAAGCTGTTAAAAGATAACTTCCAACCAAGCTGGAGTTTCATGTCCTCTGCCATCTTAAATGTGATCCAATTTTAATGTTCTATTTGTAATAACTTAATGACCTCTAAGCATCTGCCCGCCAAACGGGAGACCCAGGTTCAATCCCTGGGTCGGGAAGATCCCCTGGAGAAGGAAATGGCAACCCACTCCAGTATTCTTGTCTGGAGAATCCCATGGACAGAGGAGCCTGGCGGGCTACAGTCCCCGGGGTCGCAAAGAGTTGGACACGACTGAGCGAGTTCACTTCACTAATGACCTCTAACAGAGACAATTTTCCTGTATTGTTTCAGAACATAGTATCTGGCACCAGTATCAATAATTATCATATGTGGCTATTGCATTTTGAAGGGCCAAATCGAAATGATGTTTAATTTTCATTTGATAGGTCTACCCTCCCAATACAACTATAAACTCCTTTAAAGAATATTTTCCCTTTAAACTCTTCTGTATCCTCCATCTAAAATCAAGATGTAATAGGCATATTACTTTGCATGTCTTCATAGCAGACTCAAAGAAGTATCTGGAGAATGATTAGTTGATGATCATTACCCTCCCGCCCCCATGTTATCCAACCCTACCCTCAGAGGAGAGCGTAGAAACAAGACATTGAAAAAAAACCATCAATTATAACCATCTTAGTTTCTATACTATCTATGCTGCATAGAACATCTGGATAGACATCACAGAGCAAGACAGTTAAACACATCATATTTAACTCTCAATCAGAAATGATTACAAACTTGTTAAAATGAGATTTTCTGAAAGCAGTTAAACTACAGTAGCTCAATCATCACATTTTAAAATGTATGTTTTTTGTACATGAAATTTCAAAACTTTACATTTTCAGTAGAGTCTCTTTGGCAGATTCCATGTGTTTCATGACAATTGTCTGAAAAGTTGACAGCTCCAATGCATCCTGACGATTGTGAAATTCTTCTATATCAACTAACCGTAACTTTCTGCAAGAGATGTCAATGAACAGTGATTTACGTATGAGTGGCTTTGTTTGGTATTTGATATTTTGCTAATTGGTTGTTCCCTTCTCATAAACAATATTCCTAGGTTTTATCACTAAAATTTGTGTTTCATAAAAATATTCTAGAACATAAAACATTTTAATTTTAAAATAATATAATTAAATTCAACAGGAACACAGTTCCTGTCATTATGAAAGAGTGCTATACAATAGAAGGATATAATAACTGAAATTTTATGGATAGTTAGACTGAATTTTTCTTCTAACTAGAATAATTATAACAGGAAAAGAGGTAGGGCTCAAAGCTTACAAGGTCCACTCCTCCTAAAACAAAAACTGTACCCATTCTGAGAAGAGAGCAATCCTGGATATTGGGAAGCCATGAGGTGAGGAAGTTCTCACACCTAATTATGACCCAGTGTATAAAAAAATCTTTTGAACTTGTGTGGTTTTTTTTTTTTTTTCAGAAAACTGTATTTACTTCAGCCAATAGTTTTCAGTTCTGACTACAACACTATAATATTGTTACAAACATGCTTCACTCAAGAATTTTCTCTAGCCCATTAAAGAGCAATAGTATCTATTAGTATCATTGTTATGCACCTCAGTTTAACCACAGATTACTTTCCTAAAGAAATTGCTTTTCAATTTCTACATGATCAAACGTTTTCTATGTTATCTGAAAGGTAGTAAACACTATTAAAACATTACATTTAATTTTTGCTTAAAGACCAATATAAAATCTTGGTTAGTAAATAAAACACGTCTCACATCTCTTTAGATTCCTTTCACAAGTGGAAGTCCATCTCCTAGATTATAATGAGTTCAGTACATGACATCAGTGATATATTATGCACAAAGTCGGTATAGCCATTGCTGAAGAATCATTGGTAATGCATTATTCTGGACAACTGAGCAGTGCAAAGCAAAGTTTTACATAAAATATTTCTAAAATGTAGCATGACGGCACATACTAAACATAATCTGCTCTCTTTAGGCTTCTAACTCAACATGTTCAATGTGACTTTCTGCTTTAAAGCTGTAGCTATAAATCAGGGTGCAGGTGCGTGCCATGTGAAGCAGCCCTGAAGAACGGCAGTTGCTGGGGCAGGAGCCCTGGAATTCACTGTGCCATTGAGCAACCAGACCAATTTTCCCTGCACTTCCTTGGTGTTTGATTTAGAGACAGTTCTAAGCACAGGGTACCCATCTTTCCTGTTTTGAGACTGACAGGCTTTTACAAAAGTTTTACAGAAGTTTTCTCATGAAATCTCTTATAACGCCCCCTATTTGGTCAAAAGGCTGAATTTTTAAGATGGCAAAAGTACTACCGGACACTGGTCCTACTTTCTCAGGACAATTCCTACAACAATCTAGGAGTAGAACAATAGTTTTAATCACTGGTTTAACACTACAGAAAGAGTCAGGAAAAAAAGATACTCAACAAATAACAGTCCCAAATCACCCAGATTGAATGTCGGGTTCTTCCCTGAACTCTTCCTATCCTTTACCTGCGGCAAGCAAGCAGATGTCAATTTCTGGAGACTCAGCAGTCATGGATCCCTCCCATCCTCACACCTGCCACCTGATGCTCATCATAGTCTGTAACCTACCTTGATCCTTGGATCCATCACTGATTTCAGGCAGAAGGGTCTTCAGCAGTCTTGGCCCAACACTCTGGACTTAACATCAAGTCAGTCTCTGACTTTGATTTCTAGTTCTCAAAGCTAATCTCACGTCTTCGTGAAGTCGCTCAGTCATGTCCGACTCTTCATGACCTTATGGACTGTAGCCCACCAGGCTCCTCCATCCATGGAATTTTCTAGGCAAGAGTACTGGAGTGGGTTGCCATTTCCTTCTCCAGGGGATCTTCCCAACCCAGGGATCGAACCCAGGTCTCCCGCATTGCAGGCATACGCTTTACCGTCTGAGCCACCAGGGAATTGCTACAATCTCACTTCTTACTGGGCCCAAGTTGCCTCTTCAATCACACCCCAAGTGCTCATGTTTCTTGCCTGCTCCATGAATTTAGAAACATGTTCTGCTCTTGCCAGTTATCCTCCTTTGTTGCATTCGAAGTAGCACACTCTAGGCAGTGCTCTGCACTTGCTTTCTTCACTTACTAAAACTTCCTGGAGACCTTTCCATAGCAGCACATTGATACTGTTCTCATTTGTATTTCATAGCTGTATTCCACTGTGTGACTGTACCATCATTTACTGAACCAGTCTACTATCAATGATTACTTGGTTGTTTCCAGGCTTATCCTCTTAACACCTGGTACAATAAAGAACCCTGAATCTCTATCACTTGCTATATTTTCAGGTTTTTATCTGTAAGCTAATTTCCCAGAAATGAGATTGCTAGATTCAGCTGTAAATGAATTTATAATTTTCATAGATATGACCAGATTCCCCTCAAAAGGGTGCCCATTTCTTCAAGCTTCACTAACAATGCATGATGTTAATATACTGGAATTTTGTCAATCCAATGAAAAATACAATGATATCTCAATGTAGTTTTTATTTCAATTTCTTTGCATGTCTCTTCTTATGAGTTAGTTTTAGCACCTTTTTAAGCACCCTTAATTTAAAGAGTAATCAAGTTGTATCCTCCCTGAGTACTGTACAGTAAATTAATCCATGGTGTTCTAGTAATATTTTATTGGACTCACCTTGGTCAAACCATGAATTTAAAAAATCCACTTTATCTTTTCTTTGACATCCTCTGATTTCTACTGTAATTTCTATGATAATATATACACTGTATATATATATGTGTCCCCCTGCATATACCATTTTTCAAGCAAAACTACCTGGGTGCTATGTACATTTTTGACTACATTATAAATACCATTTTTGACATTAAGTGGGTTCTATAAGCCTAAATATTGAGTGACATGAAATTGCACATTTTCATCTAGAGAGCATCCCTTTAGGATTCCACATTCAGTCATTTTAGAGTCATTCCAGTGATTTTTTGCATTACCATTCCCAACTCACCCCTAACTCATTGTTACACAGAGCGTGTATGCTTAGTCACTCGGATCTCCCACTGAGTGGGTAGCCATTCCCTTCTCCAGGGGATCTTCCCAACCCAGGGATCAAACCCAGGTCTCCTGCATTTCAGGCAGATTCTTTACCGTCTGAACCACCAGACAGTCACACAAAGATGGCCTATTTTTTCAAGACCTGCTGAGATTCAGGGCAGACTCAGAGTAAGGATGCCCTGTGTGTCCAATGCTGGCTTCTACTCAGAGGAGCAGCACTCTGACAGCCCAGCCCACTCTTAATATTCACACAGAGTGAAAATGACTTACACCAACAAAGGCAACATAGGAGCTGGTAGGGCTCTCTTCCCACCCGCAGACCACAAAGCTCCTTTCTCACTTGTCCTTGCTTTAGCTGCTACAACTAAATATACCTCTGCCACTACAACCCTGAACACTAATTTTGGACACATATACTATTTACTGTTTTCTTATCTCAGCTTTGTTGTTTTTACTTCTTCCCCTTCCTCCTTTGATTTTGTCTCTTGCCTCC